>NW_028230646.1:0-52104 GCF_043228905.1 Azolla caroliniana
GCACTCAGTTCTTACGATGCGGCACTTTCAAGACAATGATAAAATTCCATGCATAGAAGAAAACCGATGTATAATATTTGTATATACAATAAGGAAGGAAGCAGGCCGTGACAACGATGAAGACAAAAGCAACAGAAGAGGGGAAGAGTGAGAGCCACTAGGGTTCTTTCCTTGTGCTTGCTTCTTTGGCATTCAATTCTCAGCAACTGAGAGTAATAGGATGTTGAGAGTGGGTCAGTGGCAGGGTGCATAGGTGTTGAGTGAGTGACAACTACGAGTTGCTAACTAGCCTACTAGGCGCATGCATGGGTCGGTCGGTCCATGGGAGCGGAGCGACCATTTCTAGTTACCAACCCCCACCCCACTAATAGTCTCCCCCCCGGAGAATGAAAGTTTGTTGTAAACTCTAGCATAGGTGTCGAGTGAGTGACAACTACAAGTTGCTAACTAGCCTACTAGGCGCGTGCATGGGTCGGTCGGTCCATGGGAGCCGAGCGACCATTTCTAGTTACCAACCCCCACCCCACTAATAGTCTCCTCCCCCCACGGGAGAATGAAAGTTTGTTGTAAACTCTAGGCCTCAGTGTAAACGCACAAGCACACATACACACACACACACACGCACTCTGATTTTCTTTACCCTGCAGACAGACATTGCTGCTTTCCTTCTAAACCCTAGCAACGTCTCACAGGGATCGCTCATCACTTTCTCTCTCGTATCCTGTAAGTTTCCTTTCAACCCAAACCCCCTCCACTCCCTTTTTTTTCACACGGTCTTCTTGGTTTATTGAAACCTCTGTATTTTTTTCTCAGGGGTTTACGTGATCTTTGTTGTGTATGTGTAAGTGGCCTTACCGTGTAGAAAGCTTTATAGGGTTAATTCGAATAATACCGTGTAGAATTGTTTAAGGTCGACTCAACATTTGCTAGAAGCTTTAGGATTTACTTGCTCTTTAATGAGTGGAAACATATTTGTAGAGTTTACTTGATCTGTTCCGTGTGCGAAAATCTGGAATAAAACTACAGTAGTTTGGATCTTACATATTTGATGGGCCTTAACTGGAAAATACACTACGAAGTCGAGGTTAATACACTATGAAACCATGCCGTCCATATCGTATTTTGACATTTTTTATGGATTCATGTATAATTATAGGTTTTGTGGCTGAGAGGAGATGAAAATATATGATGTTAGAAAGACACATGGAAGAAAAGATACGTATTAACGTCTCTAAAAGATCATAATGAATTATGAGACCTGAAAAAGATTACAACTTCAGAAATGTAAGCATTGACACCTCTAAAAGACCATAATGGCTTATGAGATCTGAGAAAAGTTACAACTTTCTATATAATTATGTCTATGGGGGTAACCACAAAATTGTACTTCCATAGCTTTCTAAAACAAAACGGTGTGAATGTAATGACAAACCTCAACACGCCACTATTTGGTTTGGTGCTTGACCCTGGATCTGAAATTTTTGCTCTCTGGAAATTTCCACCATGGGGTAATCAAGTATGGACAGCTCCCTCAAAAGACTCTCTATGTCTCCTGATCTCTATATGGAGTAACACTAAGAATATTTGATTTTTATTCTCTACTATAAACTTTCAAGGGGTAAACTTCAGCTTGATATGCTATATTCATAGAGAATGTATTAACATGATTCGGGATCCAAAAAAACCGGTGGAAGAATATAAACCATCTCCTCATTTCCACGTGAGGATAATTTGCTGATTTTATATGAGCTAAACATATCTCAGTAGTATGTGCGCCTTACGGTCTGACAGGAAAAATAGTATGTGTCTAGTGCTTAAATATCTTAAATATGCTTGCAGTACAACTAAGCTCATATTCTACGTTTTTTCCTGGCTGATGTTGATATCAAAACTATTCACTTTAGATCCTCAAAAATATGCACTGATGCTATTATCCAGATCAAATGAGAAATTTGGCATTAAATTTCTGTTGAAGAAGGCATCATCATGTATTCCATGTAGTATCTTAAGATATTTAAAAATCTAAGATTGCTCGCTCTATTAAAAATAATATCTTTAGACTCCCTGGAGGGTTAGTGCTTCTAATGACCATCAATATTTTAGTTTGGGATTAAATTCTGACTATACAGTTTTGGGTTTTTTGATTTTGTCAATTTTTATTATAAGCTATCATGTTTGCTTCCAACACCTAAAGACTATCCAACCTAGTTTCTAATAAATCATATTAAGCATCACGACTTAAATTTCACATTTATTTCCTGCATTCTGTTTGCACATAAACTCCAATTAAAAGTAGTTAGCTTTGCTGATTCTCATGTGGAAACAGTCACACTTTTCCCGATTCATCTATGATCTACTGATTCTTTACTTAAAACACTTACTATCTAGTGACGCATCGACCTATAAAGATAGTGAGTAAAGGGAAAACTTGTTTGGTTTCTATAATACTCTTACACATAAATATTCTTTAGAGAATCCCTGTTCTATGCTCCAACTTACTTTCGTCTTACCTCATGGTATAAGTGGTTTACATCTGTCTCAAGCTGTTTATTCTATATCATATGGTCTACCCCATCAATTTACCTCAGGGCACATCAAATCTTCCTTGTAACTCACAATGAAGCAATGTGAAACTTGTGTGCATCTTAAGATGTTATAGAACTCAGTTACTATTCTTGGATATTGATGACTCAAGTAGAAACAGCGGAGTTGTTTTTGCTCTATGCATGATGGTTTAATAATTTTTTTAGTGGCTCGGCACTACAGAGATGAAAATTGTACATTTTCGTTTCGTGTTGGTGTGCATATATATCTCTTGATTTATGAACAACATTACAAATATTAAACAACAGTTTTGAAGAACTTCGAGTGCATTCTATTCAACTAATGCACAGTGAACAGTACCGGTCCCATTTGGTCTGCAATTTTATGAATGTATATAATTTTTTTTAAGCATCTTTATCTGTGTAAAGTCTTGGGTGGAAGTGGTATAGCTTTGTCTTTTTGTGCCTTTTGATGTATGTGGGAAGAAGATATTTATGCATTAAAAGATTGGAACGTTTAAGCTTAGAGAGGGTGGAGTGAAGTTGCTGTAGGTTTTTCCTTCGCAGTGGTGATTTTGAAATTCAATATAGGGCTGTTTTTATGATGTTGGTGGTTGGGATCTTTCTGCTTACTTTTGTTTTCAGAAATGAAAATTTGGAAGCTATTTAAGAAGAAGAGCTTTATCGAAGAAGGATGGAGGTGGAAGATTTTAGAGAGAGTGGTGAAGTGGCCCTAAGATTTTACTCAATGATGTAACTGGCGATCTCAACATCAATATATGGTTGGTTTTATCATGTTGGTGGTTGGGATATTTTTGATACTGTGTTGTTTGCAGAAGTATGGGAAGAAGAGCTGTATGCATAAAATGATGGAAGTAAGGAAGTTTTAAACCAGATGAAGATATTTACTGGTGACCACATGGAGTTAGGATGATGGGACAGTTAATGATCTGGGTTCTACAGATATTCTTATTATAGTGACCATTTGGAAAATTATGGAATGGAGAATGCCAGCGAGAATTGTGGAGAGTCCTGTTGATAACATCAACGAGGGTACACTAAATCATGAGGAGATTGTCAAAGAGTGTGCTGGTGATTCAAAGAGCTTTGTGGAAATCTTGAATTCATCTAATTTAGAACCAATAGCTGCTATGGATTCCAATAATAAAGATAGCTTGGATTGTGCTTTGTTGTTTGAGAACTGGTATGGAAGCGAATGAATGTCTATGTTTATGGTTGGGTACTGGGTCAGGAAAGTATTCAAAGGAAGCCTTTGAGGGTTGAGGAATTTGGTGATTTGGATTTCTTTGATATTCTAGAGTCTGAAGATCTTATTTATCCTTTCAAAGTGTAGGGGAGAGAAGGTGGGGGGAGGGAGGGGGGGAAGGATTCTGAGAAAGAGAGGGCATGCGAGAGTGTGAGACTCAGAGTGAGATTTCTTACAGATGGATTACAAGGGACCTGGAGGTCAAAAACGTGCTCGAGGAGATGGTAGGTGGAATGTAGATACTAGATTATTTCAGGTTCCAATTTTCCATCAAAAACTAGTTTTATAGGTTTTGGAATTCTTTATTATACTAGCTCTACAAGGTGATGGAGACTGGACGTGCCCAAAATGTGGGAATATAAACTTCTCCTTCAGGACTACATGCAATCTAAGGAAATGTGGAGCTTCGAAACCAGCATATGCTCCTCCACAGGTAAAACATTGTGTAGTTATAGATTCCCTAACTCAAAGCAATTTCATGAGAGTTTGTATATGATGTACGGTTGCATTTTCCAGAGAGCAACACCAATGTATTCTCAAGTTCATGAGCAGATGCCAGCCCCACTTTACATGGGTAGCGGCACAGGTGGCCCACCATCAATGCAAATGGGTTTGACACCTAACTATGGAGTTCCTATGGGTATTCCTTCAGCAGCTGGCTTACCATATGAATACACTAGCTCTTTGAATATGCCTTCGTCTTACAATACGATACCCATGCAATCATCATACGCGCCCCCTCCAAGTGCTCTCATGGGTGGAGGTAAGGAAAATACTGTAATTTATTTCTAATTCCTGTATATGGTAATAAATTTCAGCATATACCCCCATCCATGTTCTCTCATGGGTGAAGCTAAGCTACCCAGTATAATTCCTAATTCCAGTATTTTCTATGGCAGGTGTTGGGTATGGTATGTCATCTGGTTTAGGATATAGTTCAGGATCAATGTTGGATGGAGGTTATGGTATGAGCTTAGGAATCCCACGAGGGCCAATGGTATTCTATTCTTGCTTCTATCTCTCTTATCATAGTTGCATGAAACATTTTTTTTGCTAAGCTAGAAACTGTGAAATGTTTTTTCTAGCTTAGAAATGATAAAATGATATTTGTTGACCAAACTGTAAAAGTTTTTTTTTTTTCTGCATTTTTCTTAATGTTTTTCTCTGGTTCTTTTTTTTCTATTTGAAAAACGGTAATAGAAATTTTCGGTATTGGTTCCTATCACTGGACCATCATCAGAGGGGCTCAAAGATATTGTTATCTCACCCTGGACTTGATGGATATACTAATATGGATCATGATATAATAAGGGATATCAGACTCCATTGATTGACTCTGCTTTCGAAAGATCTGATACTATCATATTCTTTTATAATGGACACATTTCATTCATCCCAGGAAGCCACAATGCATCATACATGTCAACATGTATACATCACAGTAAACATGGTTTTCTTGAAGAAAGAGATAGTCGATTACAGAGTCTTAGAGATCCGTACCAATGGTGTTGTAAACATGTGATAGGTTTTCCATTTATTGAGTTTCATGGGTGTTGACAGCTTCCTGGTTTGGGATCTGCAATGTATCGAGAGGAGAATGGCTCTCGCAAAAGAAGAGGAGGTAGTTTCGGGTTAACAAAATTAAAAGCTAATTTTCCTTTTATACTATTAACTTTGAAGTTGTGTAGGTCAAGATGCAAAATCGGATGGGGATTGGACGTGCCCAAAATGTGGCAACACTAATTACTCTTTTCGGACAGTTTGCAACATGAAGAAATGCAGTACTCCTAAACCTGATGCACCTGTAAGTAGAGACTATATTCAAAAATTTGTTTTTGACACTGCAGAAGACAAAAGTCTTACCGTGATTCTTATTACAAATATGCCAGGCTCCTCAGTTTCAAGGGAAGCCTTCCACATCAGGTATTAATCTGGAAGTTTTACTCACTTTGCTTGTTATTTTTGCCTCGTACATGACTTATTCATCTTGTCAATCTCGGTTATTTAAATCTTGAAATAACCATCCTTATTGAACACTTTAGCATGCATGTGAAAGTCATATCTGAAGATGCATCTTCGAAATTTGTAGATAATTGTCTGGTAATATTGTACTAGTAACATGTCACCATTTGCACAAAAACTCTTACCAATATCTTTATGAAGGTTTATTTGCTTCTTTGTTTTTACCACCAATCTGACTAATTCATCTTGTCAATCTCTTTCTTTTTATCTGGAAACAGCGCTCTTTCTTATTGAACAGTTTCAGCATGAATATGAAAGTTATATTTGAACATATGCCTAGGAAAGGAAATTTTTAGATAATTGTCTGGTAATATTATACTAGTATCTTGTTGTGATATTTGCCAACACTTGATAAATGTAGAAAGGGGTGTATGTGTTAAATCACATTTACTGTGGGGCGTATATCTTGAATGAGCTAGAAAATTTCCTAAACCCTAAACTCGAAATTTCCTGCTTTTATTCTAAAAGAATGTGGAATCCTAATTAGTAGCCAGAAAATGTCTGCATATGTACATACATATATATAGTCTGCTTAACTTAACCATTTTTCAGAAACTACACCTCCAGATGGTAGCTGGACTTGTGACAAGTGTGGAAATATGAATTATCCTTTCCGATTGAAGTGTAATCGTAGAAGCTGTGGAGCTGACAAACCATCGGATGGAAAAGAATCTCCAATGTCTACCCCACCATCTGATTAGGTACGTAAATTTAGTTTATCCAATAAATTGCGCGTGTTCTATATGTTAGGCTAGTAAACTGTATACAGTAGGAACGTTGGTACATAGAAACATAAATTAATTTCTTTTTAGCTTCGTTGGGATTTTTCAGTACCACGCCGAGTATTTTCCTATGTTACTTCCTTCCCTTGCATTTTGAGGATGGTCCTATGTCTATGTTAACACTGTTTTCGGTTTGCAGTCAGTCAAGGTCTCAGTGTGTGGATGGTATCCCATCTGGTCCTCTGCCGTTGTCGTCATGTGGTCGAGTTTGGTTTCTCAGCAATACATCATCATGTTCCCAACAAATGAGTTGGCAGTTAAGTTGCCAGGCAGAGTACCAGTTTGTCCTGTCCATGGTACAGTTGTGGCTGGTCTATTTGTGGTGAAGTAGTCATGGGAAAACCAATTGGATTATATATTGGATGAACATAGAAAGACCTTAGGCTTACACATATCGTACAAGTATGCGATTCAATTTTTGGACAAATATGGTCCATCTTTGTCTAGATTTCTTCTGAAGTCCTACCTGTTTGCAGTAACTTGTGTGTGTTCTTGAGGTCTATATGCTATTGTGTATGTCTTCTGTGAATGATATATTATTAAGTCTTCGGGATTGGGTTTTGTCTCTCTGCCAAGCATGTGTTTCTAGATATCACGGAATCCTGGGGATACGTGAAGTATGCATTGCCATAGCCATTGTAGATAAGATGCCTGGACAATCATATATATTCTGTTGCCAGTTTTTTTATACATTATCAAAATGAATTGATTGATAAGGTCCATTCAGAATTCAGATCTCTTTCCCCAAAAAACAAGTGAAAAAATGAGAGGCCAAGGAATGGTTTATTGCCAGTTTTGTAGCCAAACTGCGTTTTGGGGCCAGTATTCTGCCTTTAGATAATCTCCCATTTGTTTCAAAAAGCTTGACCAGGCTACGTTTTTTACTTATATCTGATTAAAGTATCTCATTCTGGAGAGTGGCCTATAACATATGGTGGTAAAGCCAAGATAGGGTGGGTGGAGGGGTTGAGAAAGTGCTTAAATTATTTCTATATTAGCATTTGTAGTTGAAAGTTTTCTTATCATTGATGCAAAAGTCATTGTATGCAATGGTCTCCATATGGTGAACACAAGAAATCTTGTGGCTGATTGGTTATGTTGTATATGTTTAGGGTAATGGTAATATTCAATATTATACATTTAGCAGAGTCCTATATGGGTATGTTGTATTCAGCTACTGCATTTTTTGGTTTGTTTAGGGTAGGGAATTCACTCTGACTGTGTATAGGTAGTTTTAGATATTTTTAATGAACTGTTCTTGTGTTAGTTGCATTGTCATGTTTTCCTTCAGGGGATTAGAAGTCTCGTTGGCTTGTCCTTAAGATTCTTTAAAGTTCTTTGATAAATGAAAAGAAACGAGTTTAATGCAAGGGAATTTAAACGTGTTTCATACATCACAGTCTGCAAACTGTCTTTTGTTACTTAATTATGAGGCTCTTGCAATAACTTAACAGATTGTTATTTAGTTGATCAACAAGGCTTTATGGAAAGTCCATTGATCAAGTAAATGTGTTGCTTTTGTGAGCTTGGCCAAATAATGTGATATTTATGATTCCTTCATATGTAGTTTAGTGTCCCTTGATTTCTGTTGTCTTTCTATTGTGGTGTTTACTAATGTGCACCTAGTTTACAGTTTAGGAAATTTCATACATTTTCCATTTTCTTCTATATTAAAGTCTACAAGAGTACAATTCCACCTTTTTAGCTTTGATTGCACACAATGATGGGTTCACATTATTTATAAAATTTTATTAAGGCATTACTGCCACTCAATTAAGAGGGCTATATCTAAATGCTGTAAATCATTTTCACTCTGCTAAATTGAATCAGTTGAGAGCAGGTAAAATCCATTGCTTTACCCTAAAACGCAATGTATATACCTTTCATTGTTTTTAAAGCCCTAAACCCTTACTAAAAGTTTAGGATTTACAGAGGTAAATCCTTGGAATAAAGCAATTCAGAACCCCTTTTAAAAACAAAATAAAACCCCCTTCATTGTTTTAATTCAAACCATTAGTGTGGTGATTTCAATACCATTTTTTGTACACTAGTGTTCAGTGTTTTTGCGTCATAACTATTCCTGTATCCATTGATTATAATTTTTTACATTGGTTCCATTTTATTTATCTCCTTCATTTGGTGTCATATTATCTCCTTCATTTAGTTCCATATTGTTTATATCCTTCATTTACTTCCATGTTATATATCTCCATTGAGAAATGAACTTATCATGTTGCAGTTTTCTTTTATGTATGCCAAATGTAAGAGGAAAATATATGGTTCTGTGGTGCATAATTGGTTTACCAGTGACAACGTCTACTTTTTGGCATAACTTTGTCAAACCATGGTTGATGGCATGCATGCAGTTTTTTTCATTCATTTCATCAATCACCAATCATTTGATTAATTCAAAGTAAATCTCGTTTTAAAAGATGTGAAATTGCATCTTGAACAAGATGTGATTTGATCTCTGCTGACAAACTCAAATATATGCAATTGGAATGGAAACATGAGCAATTTGAAAATCATAATAAGTGAAATGAGTTATTTAAGTGAATCATGAGTGTATCATGTATGGCAGGTGAATAGACTGGGTGTTGAATGGAAGGGATTGTTTTCATGAAATTGTCCAATATTTTTGGTGATAATTACAATCAGGAAAGCATCTATCTATCTATTCATGTAACAGTGGTAGGTAGACACCTCTCAAGAAATTGTTCAATATAAAGTTGCGATTATTATCAATGGTAGGCATGACAATGTCCATAGTATATGGTTCCACAAGCTCCATAAATGATATTCTTCTCTTATTTCTTTGCCAACATTGGCCTTAGCTATCAAATTAGTGATTTGCGGAGTACGATATTCACATAGGGGTTCAACTAAGTTATATTATATCTAATGATGGGGTGGTTTTGTAGGTCTGCTTCAGTATTGTGTTTGTGTTGCACAAAATGATATTGGTTTGATAACATCTTCATCTAGCTAGCTATGACATTCACATAGAGGTTTAAGTATTATATGAGCTGCTATGTGTAGAGGTCTAAGTAACTTTTATAATATCTAAGAATAGGAATTTCATGGGTTTGCAATGTTATTGGATTCATGTTGTACTAAATGTTTTTGGTGGTTTGATTTTCGTACGTTTGATGCACACTGCTTTTCTCAATGCAACAACATGGCATTTAACCATCCTACTTCAACGATCGTTCCAATTCATTTATTTGTTTATCATTCAAAAGATTACCCATCAATCTTTTGGTCTTTGAACAATTGGGACGTATATGAGACTTTCATGCACACATCTAGACACATGGTATTTTACTATGAGGCTTACTTGGGCATTTACTTTTATGGAAATCCCTATCTGTAAAAGTTTCTACGATTTCCCTGTAATCCTGAATAGTGTTACTTTTTGCTCTTAACAGCTCCATTGTATATGAAAAATAAAAACTTAATGCTATTGTTGAGATTTTGAATAGATGTATGAACTCTTGAATTTCTTGTGAATTGCTTGGTTTGTTTCTCATCATCCAAGAGATTATCTATCAACCGTTGGGTCTTTGAACAATTGGAAGGATCTCTAGAAGGCTTCGTTGTAGCTTTTTAAACTTAATGTAGCATCAACACACATACACACACACACTCACTCATGCATACACTTACTTCTTTTGAAAGTTATGGTGCTTACTTTGGTTACTATTTAATAAAAACAAAACTTGGTACCATTTTTTACATTTTGAATTGATTTCTTGCAAATTGCTATGTAACTCATATGTTGAGAAACATCCACATTGATATTGGCTCATTAATTGTGGAGTCCCATTTAGATGAGCTTGGTAGCTATAATTGGTAAATTGTCTTTGATTGCTTTCATGTTTCTCAAAATTCTCCTCTCCTTGGGTTTCAACCATGTTTACTTCCTGTTTCTCATGTTATCTATCTATTCTCCTCATGCACCAATGTTTTGCTTCAGACTCTGTTTTGTCACATACAACACTGATATTAGCTAGATTTTTGACTTAACGAGCTTTACCATAGGCTATATTACTTATTGTTGTTATTTTAAGCATTATTTTAAGGAAGGTGCAAACCTAGGTTTATATCAATCACAAAATGATTGTTGCGATATATGTGGTGTTGAGCATTGTAATTGAGATAATGGTATCACGTCAATGGAGTACCACATCAAATACACAATTGAAAAGAGGAAAAGTTGTTTTAGCAAGCTGTCATGAATCAGCTCCATGGACAATTCGTCCTAAGAGGGGTGTAGGGTATAGTCAAATGGTCTTTAATGTGTGCGTAATGCTGTCCTCACGGACAAAGGAAGGAGAGGAGACGATAGTTTAGCCACCTACACGTTGGGTTGGCTTTCTTTCGTTTAGTTTTTGTTTGGTGAGGATGCGCGGGGGCATTATTGTAAATACTGAGAACCGAAGGGAAGGGCATCGTTGGGGATATTTGGAAAGTGGACTGTGAGAGGCTATGCACCGTCTCCTCCTCCTCTTTCTCTTCTTCTTCTTCTTCTTCTTCTCTTCTTTACTTCGATCGGCCGATCGGGGGCGAAGCCCCTCCTCCCACAGAAGTGTCTCCGCAGCAGCAGCAGCAGCAGAAGAAGAAGAAACAGACGACTCACAACAGGTAGGAGAGAAGGAAAAATAGCAGAGTCCAGAGAGAGAGAGAGAGGGAGACAGAGAAGGAAACTGACAGAAAAGCAGGAAAGGACGCGCTTTCTTTCTTGGTTGTTCTTCTTCCTTTAGATTTCTTCCTTCCAGCTCCTCCTAGCACAGAAATATCTCCTCGGAAGAAGCAGAAAACGAAGCAGAAGCGCAGACGTATTCCTGCATAGGAACCGGAGAAGGAAAAGAATAATTAGAAACGGAAGCTGAAACTGAGATAGTGAAAGAAGTAAAAGCAGAGATAGTTACAGACGTAGATGTCCTAACAGGAAGAGGACGGAAAGGGAAGCAAGAAGAGCGCAGAAGCAACAAAAAGGAAGTAGTGAGAGTGAGAGTTTGAGTGGAAGCAGAAACAAGAAAAGGAAGCAGAGGGAAGGTAGAACCTAAAGAAACAGAGAAGGAAGGCAGTAGAAGGAGAGGAAATTGTCAGATAGATGCCAGGCCTTCCCTCCCATGTCTCATCCAAAGAGGCCATTAAGCCAGATTTCAACTAGCTTCAGTTCCTCCTCCGCCATCACGGTCCCCTCAGCCTCGGACTCTTATAACGACACAATGATCAAGAAACCTAAACAACAACAACAACAGCATCAAAATTTGCCTGATGGCCTTAACCCTAGATCTGATGGTGCACAACTCTTCAATCCTTCCGCAGGTGTAGGAGACAACGGTCCAGAGGATATCCTCATGGATATGAAGGCAGAAGGTTTATCTGGATCCTCGTCTATTTCTGGAACTGCTGCAAATCTCTCACGAAAGAAGGCCACTCCTCCTCAACCGAAACGATTAGTCATCAAACCTTTCAAAGGTGAGTTCTTTCTAAAATTGATCTTTGTTAGGGGTTAATTAATCAGTGTGCTGAAAGTGGTCTAGAATCCTAGTGCTTGGGAATATATGTGCACGTTCTGTCAGAAATTAAAACTTTTCTGGTTATGAAACAAAATTCAACGTAGGGAATATATGAAAGTTTATACTAAACTTTGTACTCAGCTGGAAATATTATCGACGGGAACAATATCCAGCTGAATCTGGAAATGTTACTAGCAAATTCCAGTAAATTTGCAATGCATCCCGATAAGGTCATGTTATGGTAGGAATAGTCTGCTAATGCAAGGTGCCATCATTCAGCAAAGTAGCTGCTTGAATTTTTCTAGGTGCCAGTTAGAAACCTTTATAGAGGAACCAAAATCAGAAAAAGTATAGTCTTTCTACAGAAATCCTAAAAAGTTTTTTGTTTTTTCTTATAATTTGCATTACATGGTGGTCTGGACATTTTCTATTCCCAATTACCACATCAAAATGGAAACATTTAAAACAAATTTGAAAAACTTAAAGAAGTTGTTCAATGAAAGTTTTGAATATGAAGTTTGCTCCAAATTAGAACTCAAGTGTCATATACTAACCACTTTTGTTATCTATGTATTATTAGCAGAGTGTGGAAATAAAATGGATTGTATTTTTCTGTTTTGTGCAAATAATCTACATAATGGCATAATTCACAAGAAGAGAGGATTGAAAATGATAGTGCTCAAATTTTTTGTGCATGTCAGATCATGTGTGATAGACATCTGGAAACTTATAGTTATGTAAATTTTAGGTGTATCTTTTATTTTGTAATATTTAGCCCATGTCTACTTGCTTAATTGCTTCTGAGTGTTACTTGCACATTTATGGTAATGAGTATCAATCTTTCACTAATGACACTCTTTCCAATGTGAATGGCATTCTTGCTCACTATAGTCAGTTCCTTAGGTTGAAGCAATGTAAAAACCATGTCTACTTGAATAATGCATTGATGATTGATCAGTGAAGATTAAGATTTTTTTAATTCTTAATATATTTATACATTGTGTCTGTGTTACAATTTTCTGATATATTGTATTTCTTTTAGACAAACCAAAGCTTCCAACAAATTTTGAAGAGGTAACATGGGCTAAAATACGGGAAGCAGTTACTGCCATACATTTAAAGCAGCCTGTATCATGCAGTTTAGAGGAACTTTATCGAGTAAGGAATTCGGAGTAGTTTGAGTGCTTTTACAGTGTAAAATTTGGATATTCATAAATTTTCAATTTGACTGATTTTCTTGCAGGCAGTCGAGGACTTATGCGTGCACAAAATGGCAAGCAATCTCTATAATCGGCTTCAGCAAGAATGTGAGATGCACATAGCTAACAAACTGCAATCTTTAGTTGGTCAAAGTCCGGATGCCGTGGTCTTTCTATCACTTGTTGAAAAGTGCTGGCATGATCATTGTGACCAGATGTTGATGATCCGTAGCATAGCGCTATATTTGGATCGAACATATGTGATACAGGCTTCAAATGCAAGGTCACTATGGGATATGGGTCTACAACTCTTCCGCAAGCACTTGGCGTTATGCTCAGAAGTAGAGCAGAAGACGGTGAATGGTCTACTAAAAGTCATTGAAAAAGAAAGGTATATTCCATATGCACATTTGCTTGTTTTAATACTAGCTTGTTGATGTGGCAATGGTTCCATCTTGACATCGGTAGATGGCTTGAGACAGACTGGGTGAGACTGTTGATCGGACCCTCTTAAAACACCTTCTTCGAATGTTCAGTGCTTTGAGTATTTATGTGGAGAGCTTCGAAAAACCCTTCATTTCTTGTACATCAGACTTCTATGCTGCAGAAGGAACTCGATTTATGCAACAGACAGATGTACCGGATTATCTCAAGCATGTTGAGGTTAGAAATGCTCATTGTTATTTTGCAACAATCGAGTGTCTGAAAAGGTTTCTAATTTCTTAAAGTAATCTCATACATACAGGTCAGATTACATGAAGAGCATGAGCGATGCTTGGTCTACTTGGATGCTACTACTCGTAAGGCTTTAGTTGCTACTGCTGAGAAACAGCTCCTTGAACGTCACACATCAGTCATTTTGGATAAGGTCAGCTACTATAGGTATCCTATGTAGTGGAAAACTCTTGACTTACCCCTGAGTTTTTCTTTACTTTCCCGTGCCTTGCGTTTTCATTATTTCCCCAAATGCTCCTGTCAAGACAAAAGAAGCATGTGTTATTTGAGCAAAATTTCAACTTTTTCTCCCTGTGTGGGGTTCTCCAAGGGTTTTTTGGAGAAATAATGACTCAGGGATTTGGGAAAATAAAGAACGATTCTGGGGTATTTTTGAAATTTTCACATACACTGGAATCCAGCTAATTTTATATGAAACTTCATCACACAGGGATTTAGTATGCTGATGGATGCAAATCGGATTTCTGACCTTCAACGAATGCATAACTTGTTCTCAAGGGTTGGAGCTTTAGAGCTGCTTAAACAATCACTAAGTGCATACATTAAGGCCTCTGGTAATGGTGTTATTATGGATGATGAAAAAGACAAAGACATGGTTTCATGGCTTCTAGATTTCAAAGCCCGTCTTGATATGGTTTGGGAGGAGAGCTTCTCCAAAAATGAAGCTTTTGCCAATGCTATTAAGGATGCATTTGAACACCTTATCAATTTGCGTCAGGTGCTGCTTGAATCATTATGGTTGTTTCCTGATTAGTCTAGGTTCTTAACCATTGTTTTCTCTCATTTTAACATGCAATGCAGAATCGACCAGCAGAACTAATTGCAAAGTTCATCGATGCCAAGCTGAGGGCTGGTAATAAAGGTACATCTGAAGAGGAGCTCGAAAGTACCTTGGATAGAGTGCTTATATTGTTCAGATTTATACAGGTTAGAACCTATATAATACAGAATTTAATGATACCTGCATTGTTAGTGTTTTTAACAGTTACAGAGACTGTTGACTATACTTTTGCTTGTGTTTACTAGGGTAAAGATGTATTTGAAGCATTCTATAAGAAGGATCTGGCAAAAAGGCTCCTTCTAGGGAAAAGTGCATCCATTGATGCTGAGAAGTCAATGATTTCCAAGGTCACTTGGTTTTCTTGTGTTTTTCCACATCACTGTGTTGCATAATGTTTTTTATTGGGTTGGATATGTAAAATGGCCTTGTTACTGCTACAGCTCAAAACAGAATGTGGTAGCCAATTCACAAATAAACTGGAAGGCATGTTCAAAGTAAGCTAGCTTAACAAATTATTACCTTCAGGGATATATTCACAGTTCAGGAGATGTGACATCATCTTTCTGTATCAGGATATTGAACTCTCAAAGGAAATTAATGAGTCTTTTAAGCAGTCTTCGCAAGCTAGAACCAAGTTACCTCCTGGCATTGAGATGAGTGTGCATGTATTAACAACTGGGTAAGGTGCCAGAAGCCATGTGATAAACTGATCTAGGATATGTATTTTCTTAGTATTCTAGAAGCAGTTTTTGTTTTAATTGTTGATGATTTTCAATGTAATTCGATGCATTTATCTCACCCATTGCAATGTCATTTCTTACTAACTGTTAGTTTTGCTTTATCTTGAAGGTACTGGCCAACATACCCACCTATGGAAGTTAGGCTACCTCACGAATCTAATGTGTATCAGGTAAGACCTTTGCGTGTTTAGTGCACACGTGGTAAGTGGATATTTTCCAATGTGACTTTTCTTGAATCTAGCTGGAAATATGGTGGGTTATGTGTTGTGGGAGACAACATTATAGGTATTGGAAGGGCCACTTGGTTATATCTTAATATACATAAGTAATATATGGGAGCCACTAAATATGGTGACATAAATGTAGTGCCTGCATTCTATTTGGTTACTTTTTTAAATTACAAGGACAATCCTCACTGACTCACTTTATAGTACAATATGTGAATGACATGCCATTATATTGTGAATTTATAGTGACGATGACAATAAATTTGTTGAAAGAGGAGACCATTCACTAAATTAAGGTTTGAAACACTAGATTAATGGCATAATCTTAGTGTTTAGAAAGTCGATGTAAATTTTAAAATGTCCTGGAATGTCTGTTAACTTTGGCTCTAGTTACATTCTGCATCCAATCAATGTAACATAACAATTTTATCATTATCATAATCTCTGTTGGTTTCTGTACGAAACATAACTAGATTGCCTTTAATGTCTCATTGTCCACCACATTAGATAGTTGCAAGATGGTCTTCTGAAAATGATGGGAAAGAAAAGTAATGCTTCTCATATGACAATTACGTTCAAAATCTGAAGTATAAAGTTACAGAAGGGAAATCAAAGTCATTATCCTGAAAAGGAGGTATTTTGGGGATGCCATTTGGTAACAGCCATATGGTTTTGTTGTATTGAAGTTTTTAGTGCATTGATCATTATTTATTTGGATGCAGGACATTTTTAAAGAGTTCTATCTAAGCAAGCATAGTGGGCGTAGGCTTATGTGGCAGAACTCTTTGGGTCATTGTGTTTTGAAAGCTGATTATCCCAAGGGGAAGAAAGAACTATCAGTATCGCTTTTCCAGGTATGTACATATATTCAAAAGCTTTGTTTATATCATTGCGAAGATTTTCGAATGTTTGTGCTGATTTCTGTCTGCATGTGTAGACAGTGGTATTGATGCTGTTCAATAGTGTTGATAGGCTAAGTTTCCAAGAAATCAAAGACACTACAGCCATTGAGGACAAAGAGCTTCGCAGAACTCTTCAGTCTTTAGCCTGTGGGAAAGTTAGAGTCTTGACAAAGGTATAAAATTTGAACGCATATAATTAATTTGAAAGGTAAGATGTTTTTTATACATTCCATGTGTTGTTATCTTAGCATATTTGATCTGCTTCCATGATATTGTAGTCCTTTTACTTTGCAGCTTCAAGGATGAATGACTAAAGTTGTCAAGAATCGTGAGGTCGAAGCTGTTAGCATGCTCTAATTACCTTCTGTGCTTTTTGCAGGAACCTAAAGGAAGAGATGTTGAGGATGAAGATTCCTTTGCTTTCAATGAAGATTTCGTTGCCCCCCTTTTCCGAATAAAGGCATAAGCAATGATCTCTCTGCTTTTTAAGGCAATGTGTCCCATGTTGAAGATCAGCATTATAACTGAACTTCTTTTATGGATGTAGGTCAATGCCATTCAGCTGAAAGAAACCATTGAAGAAAATACAAGTACAACAGAAAGGGTCTTTCAGGATAGACAGTATCAGGTAATCAAAAATCATAATGAAGAATTCCTGATTAAGAGTATTCTTGTTTTATGAAATGGTTTGAAAGTTACGTGGGTCTCATTGCAGATAGATGCTGCGATAGTTCGCATCATGAAGACAAGAAAGGTTCTGAGCCATACTTTGCTGATAACTGAGCTCTTCCAACAGGTTGTGCGTCCATTTTTCGGGTTTCTTGGATTTAGATTATTCTGTGTGTGATGTATTGCCGTAAATGCTTATGTAACGAGCTTTATTATTGTTTGGTTGTCTATAGCTCAAATTTCCAATAAAGCCCGCAGACTTGAAGAAAAGGATAGAGAGCTTGATTGATAGAGAGTATCTGGAAAGGGACAAAGGAAACCCACAGATATACAACTATCTGGCTTGATTCTACAGGTGGCAAATTTGTCTGGCTTTTCAACATGTTCTAAAACTTCTTTCTGTATCTTAAAGATATACTAGAAGTTGCCTGAAACACTTTGGGAATGTGATGTTGTGAATGATCCTCAGGATACGAAAAGCAAAGCTTCTACATTATGTGCCTTTTTGCTATATTAGACAGAAAGGAGCTTGATGAAGAGAAATGGAGAATTTTGTAGAAAAGAAAGGGGATCTGTTTTGTAAAACTGCTTCATGGCAATATCTAGTGTGTTTATTATATACAAAAGGTTCTCAAATTGTCATGGGGGAAGTCACCTGGCATATGATAAAAAACTTTCGAGTGGAGTGTAAGGGAAAATATCAGCACTGTTGATTTAATATTCGGTTTTTTCCTCATTTGTGTGTTTATAGGTGGTTAATTGGTTACAATTTTTTGTATTTGTTTGTTGAACACATTCTTTTGCTAGTCATCTCTTGCATTGATTGGAATTTTCTACATAATAAACCTTGTTCCCAAGCCATTTTCTTTGTAGAATTCTTGTGATCAATGATGGAGCAAATGACTATTGCCTAGGAAAGTACTTTGCCATCTGTAGGAAACGACTATTCACGAAAATTAACATTGTAATTTCGAAGTTTTGCTAGATTTCAAACTCATGAGCCTTTTGCACAAAGTATATGTTATTACCTCAGCTTACTTATGATTGCAAATACTACTGTAATGTTTCATAATTGTATATTTGTGTTATGGTTTCACCTGTTTGTGCACCACTGTTTCCCAGCTTTAATGTTGTATATCATAAAAATCTATACTTAGTTAACAAACTCTTTTTTGTTTGACATTTCAATAGGCTATTAAACAAAACAATAAAAATGTAGTGTGAAACTCAATTTGTGGCCTAGTCAAGGAGTCAATGGATAGACCAAGCCTAGTCCCAAGCTTGAACTCCCATTATCAATCATGGGATGTATTCATGCTCATGTTCATTTCTAGGGAGTCTGATATATACTAAGCTTCCAAGTCTTTCAAAGTCTAGCCTTTGTTGCCATACCAAAATATACTATCTTATTCAAGAATGCCTTTTGATTACTACCTTCTTCATTTAGAAATACCAAACCTTGATGAAAGTGTAAATTCACATGAGTATTAGTTTCAACTTTAGAAGTTCAAATTTATGTTTGTGTTGTTTTAGTGATAGCTTTTGCTTTATGATGTCATTGAATGTTTGAGTCTCAAGCAATAGGCTTGATTTTTTGTTCATTATAAAACTAATTATAAATTGAGCTTGAGGTAATTTCTTTGGAGAAGTTTGGCATACAACTCTTGCATTAGCCATGTCTACATAATACAAAAAAAAGCAAACAAAAAAAACAAATTCTTCCACTAGTACTATATGCCAAATGAAGAAGAGAAAGGGATGCGTCTAATAACAATTGGATAAAAGGTATTAATGAAACATTAACTCTAGCATGGGTAAGTAATTTGTTGTGATGTGATGCCCAATGACATATGAATGGGCTACCAAGGATCAACGATTAGGAATGACATCAACAGAAACTAGTGTCAATTAAGCTTGTGAATATGTATGCATATATCATCACAAGACATGGAGATATGAATTGGCGACATTAATTAAATTGGGTAGTGTCAATTAGCTTGTGAATATGGATGGATATATATATATCATCACAAGAGATGCAGATAAGAATCGGAGACATTAGGTGGACATCCGGTGCGTCCGAACGATGAGAAGAATTTGGAAAAGTGAGTAAGGGTATCTCCTATAATTTCCTTAACCTTTATTTCGTCTCCTCCTCCTCCTCCTCCTCTTCTTCTTCTTCTTCTTCGTGGCGGAGCTGGCCCACTGAAATTCTCTCCGTGTTCTCGATCATGGACAGAGCAGACGCAGAAACAGGAACAGGAACAGGAACAGATGATGGAAAGGTTCACCAGGCATGGAGTCCTCCTCCACGCAGTCATGGAATCAGTCCCGCAGGAAGACCTCTGGACTATCAAGGAGGCCAGGGATGGCCTGCTCGTATCGTTTCTCGCTCTCTCTGTGCAGGTTATTCCTTTCTCTTGTTACAATTTTGTTTCGCCATTCAGAATTGCATTTCTTCTTCTTCTTCGTTTTCTTTTCCTCTTGTGTACGAATCTTCTGTGAAATCGTTTCCTTGTGCTGTCGAGTTTCGGTTCTGTATATATTCTCCGGGGCCGGATTTTCTGATTGTGATTGTAACATCAATTTCTTCTAGTATTGTGTTTCGGCTTGATTTGATTCTCTGAAGAAGCATCTTCCTTCTTCTCATGTGTTTTATTTTGCCATGTATAATTCAGAAGAGAATTTTTTGATCTTTTGATAAATTTGTTTTATTTAATCACTTCTTCTTTATTAGAATGTGAATTTCTCTAAGCAGTAGAAACAAATCAATTAGAGATCCAAAGCTTTATTTTTAGCTGCACCTCATTCTTTGGTAGACATTTTTCAAGGTGTCTTCAAATTTGGTTTTCTTGATCCATGTTTTTATTTTGATTTTCAAATCGCCAGAGGTCCTTCCTCATCTTCTTCTGTTTTTCTGGAGTCTATGAAAGAATCTTTTGAGTTCTCACTATGCTTCACTCCAAACATGCTGCTTTCTTAGTACAAGAACAGACTCAATCTGAGATTAGAAAGCATAAATTTTTAACCGTAAATTTTTATGTGATTATTCATCTTCTTCTGTGTTTCGATGAAAATTTGCTCTTTTCTTGCTATAAAAACATTTAAAAAAACAGCTCAGCTCAATTCGAGATTAGAACCATCATTTTAACTGTAATGGACAATCTCTTGTGGTACATATAATTCAGGGTTGGCTGATTGATTGACTGATAGAAATTCAGCCTTCTTTGTCTCCATTGTTCAGATTTGGTTTCCATCTGGAATGATTGTTAATGATATTGCTTGTGTTTCTAAATTTCAGTTCACTATAGTGTTTTGATAGCCAAAAACAATTTCAATCTATGGTCAAATACAACACATTGCTTTGGTCAACTCATTCTTGATATTATTTTTTATACTCTTGTAACTGGCACGTGTGACTTCTGTAATAGCATAAAATGTAATTGGTAAACCACTGCAATTATAAACATGGACCCGACTTGGCAAGTCAAGTGCTTGAAAACTCACAAAAATCGCTTTTTGGATTTTATTCAGCTGCAATTGGCTCAGTAGCTGGTGTAGGCATTGGAATTTATAAAAGACAACCCCCTCTACGTTGGTTTACATCAGCTGGAATCAATTGTGCCATAGCCACGTGCTGTTTTTGTGGTATAGATACGAAATTCATCAGTTATTAAACCATATATTTGCTTTATCTAGCTACCCAACAGAGCTTCAATTTTATACTGTGAATTCCTAGTTTTAGGCGAATAATATGTCCAATCAAGTTCCTGATTTGCAAAATGTTTTGTGTAAAACTGAAGGATTTCAAGAGTTGACACGTGAACTTAGAGCTGCTGATCCAGATGATTGGGCAAATTTTTTTCTTGGAGGGCTTGCAAGCGGTGCTCTTCTTGGCAGGATTCATGGTTAGTGCTAATCATTAAGAAGGAAACATTCTCATCTTTCTTCATGTAACATTTTCAAACATAATGAGGTGCTGTGAATTCCATAGAGTGAAACATTAAAAGCCGAACAGTGCCTCATAACATGAAGTGCTGCTATTATATGGGTTTTGATGAGTTAAAAATAAAGATCTAGAAGACATAGTTGCAAGAAACCGTGCTTCTCCTGAAACAGAGAAATGACCTTTGAGCGATAAGAAGATAGGGAGAGAAATGACCTTTGTTTTTTTATTCTCTTACAACTTGAACTTATTACATACATATTATGCATACGAACATCTGTTATTGTACTGGGTAAATGTACAATTACAATGTTGTACAAAAGCAACAAAAACTATTACCAAATCCTGGTTAGCTTTATTTAATAGTAGTCCCTATATTTTCAAAATTAGTTCTAATGTTTGTCTAAACTCAACAAAGTAGCCTTAAATATGTGTATGATTTGGATCAAGTTCTAACATGAGCATGTCTCACTCATTACAGGTGGCCCTTCCAGGGCTTTACCAACTGCAATTGTATTTGCGACAGTGGGCACAGGAATTCAATTGGCTTCACTTCATGTAGCTGAATACAGATTACGGCATTTTCTCAACAAGGTTGATAAAGAGACAGAACCTACATCTAGAATATCAACAGATATTGTCACCAGTGTAACAAAAACAAAAGCTTGGCTAGATTTTGAACTACCAGAATGGTTTCCTATTAAAAAATTTGATGAGGAGGCTGCAAAGAAACGTGCTATAGAGAGAGAACTTCAACGTAGAAAGCGGCTTGAAAGCTTGCATACGGGAGCCTTTCCTGTAGAAGATCATTGAGATAAAAAACATTATATGATATATACCGTCATGGTAATGTAGTATACATAACATTAATGATCATTTTGGATATAAGCTGCTATTAGAAAAAGAGGTGTTTATCATTCTTGAGGTTCCAGATTCCAAAGACACAAATGGGCAAGCCAAATATATGTTGAATCTTTCATTCTGCAATATTTGAACTCCCATTATGTCAATAAAGAGCCTTTGAAGAGGTGATGTATTACTTTTCTGTTTCCTGTTTCCTATCTTCCTGTGTTACTAGATATAGTATTGTAAACAGGTACTCTTCTCACCAATCCCGCCAAACCCCAACCTCACCACATTGGTGCACATGTTACCAATACCATCACATAGATGTAATATGCTGAACTATTTTGAGTGAAGACTTACTTTTCCTCCCTTTTCTCATGCAAACACATACGGAATTTTTCATTCTCTTGTATCTCATCCTGTCCATCACATTGATATGCATGTTACCAATACTAAATAATGCAGAATTGGATGCTAAAAGGATTGTACATGTCAGTTTTGTTAGAAAAGCCCTCAACATTTGTGCCTCACTCTGACATCATTAGTTGAGAAAATAATATGAAGGGTTGAAGTGGATATGTGCAAGGGAATGGATTGAATAACCCATCCATGCATGCTTCACACTATTTAAACATGCCCACTTGATCTCTCCGCATGGAAAACTATAAATAATAGCTATAGTTCGTTAGGCTAGGCAAAGAATCACCATACCATCATATCAAAGTGAAAAATTGCCACAATGAGAAGAACCCTTGGCTTGTATTTAGCAAGCTTATATAAGATTCATGCTTTTCAGTGCAACGAAGTAAAGAAAGCTAAGCTTCAGGCTTTTCTACATTAACAGAGAATTTTCTCTCAAAAGCATGCTTCATTTAAATGGTATCAAGAAAAAGAGAAGAGAAGGAGAGAAAAAATCAAACCAAGCACGGAAATCTACATTAGATATTACTGACTTACAAGACCATCATGGGCTGTTGTTTTGTCAACTTGGAAAAACACACCAAACTAAAACAAAAGAAAATACTAGTAGAGCAGAACAAGAAGTAATTGTTCAGCAAGAGCAAATTCAATATGATCATCTCTATCTTGCCCATCATGGCGGGGAGATGGCAATACGTCGTTGCACTGAGGTGGGTTCTTGGTTACGGAGGCGGCTTGATCTTCTGACGGGGGTCAACTTTGACTCCACTGTCTGGCCCTGTAAAAAAGTAAATAAATTGATAAATTAGAAATTTGTGCTACCAGAATCAATCGATGAGTTGAAAGTGCATGCTCATGAATGAATTGCAGCTTGCAATAGATGTGTAAGAAACAAGGCGTCAATCCGGATATATTTATGAATCAAATGACTGCAAATTTGATAGAAACAATGTTGATGAATCAAATCATTGCAAATTTGATAGAAACAATGAATCGGTGCATGAAAATGTCATAGAAAACCAGCCAACAATTGCTGTTACCTCTTTCTTGGACAAGAGCGTGTAGGTTGTGAAGCTTCCATATGGAGAATGTGCACTAGTGGAAACAGGAAGGGGACTTCTAATCAAGTCTTCATCCTCTCTCACATGGTGTGGGCTATTCCGCTGTTGTCGAGAGCTTGGTTCGGGAGATCGAAGCAGAGAAGCAAACTTCCCATTCAATTCCTCAATCATGGTGACCTTCTCTCCACCATGATGCTCAACTTTCAAGCTGGTCGATACCTCTTCTGCTCTTAAATCATTTGAGGAAATGTCTTTGTAACGCTCCCGCAATGCATTATTATTTGCTGTGATGCTTTCATGTTGCTGTTGTCGTGTCTTCTTTAGGAACTGCACACCTGATATTGGCATCGGTGGAGTCACCACTGAGGTTCCATTGTAAAGGTTGAATTTGCGTCCCCAGAATATTAGAGTCACACCTATGGTCAATAGGGTGGTGATGGCAACTGCAATGATAGATTTTGCAGAGAAATTTATTTGAGTAATGAATGTCTTCCGAACGCCATTTTTGGTTACTATTGGCATCACCTCTTTACCAGTTTCAACTTCCTCAGATAAAATTGCTGTGGCTTCAGAAGTCACTGATGCAAGGTACTGCTCCATAACTTCTTCTGTTGATGTTTCTTCTGATGGAGCACTGTACCCCTCTTCAGCTGTAAGAACATCAGAGTGAACATCCTCCTTTGAAAGTTCGAGATGAGATTTTTCAGAGAGATGATGTTTCTCAGAGAGATCAAAATGACAGTCCTCAGAAAGATCACAGTGTGTTGCTTCTTCTCCATCCGTGGTATTCTTAGAGAAGCGTTCTGTATTGAGTTCTACATCTTCCAGGATTTCAGCATTACCAGAGAACTCAGATTCTGTTTCTGAACTCTGAGATACCTCAGGAGCCACTTCAACAATAATATCTATTTCATCTGTTTCATAAAGGGATTCCTTGATAATTTCATGATCTCCGGTGTGTAATGAAAGATCTACTGTGTGTATTGAAAGATATTCTTCGTCAACATGAGAATCTGTTTCATAAAGGGATTCCTTGATAATTTCATGATCTCCTGTGTGTAATGAAAGATATTCTTCTTCAACATGAGAAGCCAACCTTGCATACTCCCAGAAATATTGTAAAACTTCCATCCTATCCTCCTCAGTTCTCCCTCCTTTCAGCTTCATTAAACCCTCCAAAACACCTTTCACTGCAGACATATCACTCAAGCGAGTGACATTCTTTTGAAGATCATTCCATACGCTATCGGATACAGACCCTCGAAAGAGTTTGTTTGCTTCCTGTAAATCAAACTCGTGAAGTAATTCCCAGTCATTCAGTACAATCTCTGCATTTGCTTCTTCTTCATTCATCCATTCCTCATTGCTGAAATCATACTCTTTCATCCACTCAAATTGTTGAGCTCTACCTTCAGGAAATTCAGAATCCTTGGCTTTCCGCCACCATTCGACCATAACGTGGGACGTTAATTCAAATTGGAGGTGAAGTTCACTAATGGCTTGATCAGTCCAGGTTTTCATGAGCCTGTATACATCTTTCCCACCTTCAATAGCACGGATATAGATCTGTTCTTTCCAATCAGTTAAGTTTTTCATGTTTCTGTAGATATTTTTGGCATCTTCTATGGCCATGCGTGCATCCACAGAGAGAGATATCTGCTCTTCACTCCAAAGAGCTTCAAAGTTCTGAAGAAATACTGATAAAGGTTGATGGAATCTGCTTCCATGCCAACCAGTTGAAATGTAGTTATTCCTCAGAGATGATGGAAGAAGTCCAGGGCTACCAGAGGCCATGAGAACTGATGCCATAAAGAAAAGAAGTAGAACACCAGACAAGATATCTCTGGTATAGCTTCTTTCCTTGCACAGTTCTGCATCTGAAATATCATCATATTCCACAGAAGAAACTCCTTCAACATCTTCCATCTGAGATTTATTCGTTCTGAGTTCACATATAATTGAATGTTCAAGCTTCTCTTTTAAAGTTTCCTGAGCTTCATTGGCTCCTTCATCATCTTGGAGTGGTGCTGCTTCTTCCTCATGTTTCTGGTTTTCATCCTTATCAGACAGTTCTTCAGTTTGCATTAATGGGGAAATTCCTAAATCTCCTCCCTGAACAAATGAATTCTCTTTGAGTGACTCAGTCGAATGTTCTTCTTCGATGAAGTGGTGTGAACCTTTCATACTTTCATCTTCACCATCATCACCAGCAAGCAGAACATTTGCTTCCTCTGGCTGTGGCGACTCGCTAAAATTCACTCCCACAATCTCTCCTTCTTCAATTTCTTCGATACAATCTGACTGTTGTCTTTCAGCCTCTGCATGTGGAACTAGTGGATTTAATATCACATGAATATTGTGTGCAATTTCTCCTCCCAACTCAGAAATCATCACAGTGTTATGCGGCACTTCTGGGGTCTCCATTGAAGATACTGTCCCATGGAGACGCAGGAACTGAGGACGCTCAGCAAAAGGTGAACAGTAAGGATCATAGGGGGATGAAAGAGAAGCCTGGATTCTCTCCCCATCCGCTACACCTATGATTTCTATATCGTTTTTTGCAGGATCTGTGACTCCCAAAAGTGTTTCTTGATCCACAAGGAATTTCTGAATTCGTTTCGAGAGCTCTGTGACACTTTTCCCCTTCGGTGTGAAGTTTTCTTGCTGATCTACAGTGGACTGTGGTTTTTTCTGCTCATCCCTTGGAGTAAGATCTGTGCTTACCTTTGGTGATCCGGACCTCAATGGAGAACACGACCTGTTCCTTTCCCCTAGGATTCTTGGGTTTGGTGAACTTGTCGTGGAGACTTTAGAAAAGTGGTGTGCCCATGGTTTCTTTGGAGGTGTCTTGAGATTCAGACTAGGTCGTCCGCTCACCGTGGTGATGTTTGAAGAGTTTTCTTTGTGATCGCTGATTTTCTCGCGGATAGATGGGTCTTTAGAATGGCCTGAATTAAACAGAGAAATTTAGAAGACAAATGAGAAGAAAGAAACCATTAAATGACACCGTTACTGTGATTCGTGAAGCAAGAAGTCAACAACTTCCTGGTGAATATGAAAGGATAATAATGAAGATAGTAAGACAGTTTTCTGAAAAGAAAAAACCAGTCAGTGACAGGTGAAGAGAAAGAAAGCAAATGATACATAATTCAAGAATATCCATAGAATTGCGATCTGAAAACGAAACAAATCCACATAGAAATCAGAAGTAAATAAACCATAATTAAACATAGAACTTTACGAAACAATGGAAATTTACGAAATAAGAGATATATCCACGAAATTCGAACGGAAATGAAATGAAATTGAATACAAAGTAGAGAAAGCATTCGGACAGATTTATTTTAAAAACTAACGAGAATGTAAAGAATCCAAGAACAAGAAAGTAATGGACGTAAACTAAAGATTTCATATGCTTTCGAAAATAATGAATTGACAATTCAAACAAGAAGACACCTCCCGAATGAAGCCATTCATAGAGAATTCAGGAATATGAAGCCGAATTCAGGAATTAAGCAGTTCGTACAGAATTCAAGAACAAACAAAAGAACACGATATGGACAAAGTCCGGAGACAAACATTACAATTCGTACAGAATTCGGAGGAAAACAATATGTACTACAGGAAGAAGACAACTTACCAGAAGCGTTGCTCTGATAACCACGGAAAGAAAGCTCGCGCCTCGAAGAAGAAGAAGAAGAAGAAGAAGAGCCAGAATTCCGCTTGGAGCTCTTCGAAGGACGAGAGCTTGGAGGGGAAGCGGAGGTAGACATGGTGGATTCGGGTAAAGCTTCACAGAACAAACAGAGCGGGTGAAAAAAAAAACAAAATAGAAGAAGATGGGGGGGGGAGGTGGAGAGAAGACAGGGTTTCTTTGGTAGAAGATCGTTCTTGAGTGCAGCTACGGAGATCCTTCTTCCGCAAGAGTTTGAAGAAGAAGAAGAAGAAGAAAAGAGAGGTCTGTATGCACGAATAAACCTAATCTAGCTTGTGTGTGTGTGTGTTGTGTGTGGCTATGGCGAGATGCGGAGCTCGCTAGATGGGAGGGAAGGGAGAGACAGACAGAGAAAACAAGTCTCAGAGTAAACGGTCCTAAAAATAAGAACTCTCTCTTTCTCTCTCTCTCTCTCTTTCTCTTTCTCTGTGCATCTGTCTTCCTCCTACTATTATTATGATTGATTGTTATTAGGATTGATTATGTAGCCGTTGCAGGTGTTGCTCTATTTTTTTCAAACCTATTTTCATACACATACATAAATAAATGTATATAAACAATAATACATACATACTATGTGTTCGCAAAAATAGGATGGAAACTGCAGTCACTAAAGTAAATTCGCGCCCACCATTCAAAAACATCCATCACACGGAGACATATGTACATACATACATACATACATACATACATAAAATGGGCTCCCCCACCCCACCCAACCCAATCCCATCCATGTCTTCTCATATTATATGTACATACATACATATACATATGCCTTTGTATGTATGTCGTGGGTAGGTTGTACCTTAGTATCGTAATGTTGAACAAAAACTTTATTGCCTCTTAGGTTCTTGCATCTATCTACATATCTTACATATAATGTGTTGGGTAGCAAAAAGAAGAAGATGAAACGCATGAAGACAAGTGATTACGGCAACGGCTTTGATCGAGTGATCATACAATTACATAGAAGTACATCGGAGAGTGAGTACCTAAGGGTTTCGTTCACAGTGAAAAGATTGAACACCATCAAAAGCATATGAAGTGATTGGTTGCACGAAAATCAAGATGAACGCGTTTTTGTCTAAGATTATTAGGTAGTATATTAAGTTCATATGTATTGGGGTGTGTCTATGTAATATAATTCAATCATAAATTTCTTGATAGCGACAAGAAGGCACTACTATCAACAACTAAGGCATGCTCATATTATATGATTGAACAACCTCACAAGCATATTTGATAAATGCAGCTAGTAACAAATTTCCAAAAGCTATGTTGAATTGGTAGTTGTTGTTACCCAATGATTTGTTGTTGACTACTTATCTTATTGTGGCGAGAATCATATGATGCTTCGTGACGAGTGAGATTAGATATGGAGCTAATACCTTGTTCAAATAGCAACATCTATATCATCGTTTTGTGCAATCAATGCTTCGTTATTTATCTCTCATAGCATGTTATGAGACACCCAATTGGATACGACACTAATATTAGGTTCTCATGACAACATCTATACGAATAAATGCTTGAAAGAAGGCCTTTGCTTTCACACATACACATTACTTCCAATGCTTGAAAGAAGGCCTACTTTCACACACATATATCGATTTTACAACCATGAGAGACCAATTATGATCTATGGAACATGAGTGGAACTTTGGTGAGGATCGATCGATCGATCTCTCTCTCTCTCTCTCTCTCTCTTTGTTCTATCGTAATTAGCTTACCCTAGTGGTAAGTCGTTACATTACTAGCACTACATCTTGGGTTTGACACCTCTCTATTACTCCATAGACATCTCTTATTTCACCTCTTATTTCAGGTTTGGTTGTCTAATTGTGGAATTTCGGGGTTGAACCCACGACCACCTGGTGTCCATTGGGCAACCTTACCAACTGAGATAAATCCATTCGGGCTTTGTCTCTTTCTCTCTCTCAAATCAAAGGTAACTTCTTCATTAATGATTGACTTGTTTACTCGCATCCTCCAACAAGGATTTTATATCCTTTTTTTTAGCCAAATCCCATGAACTCGTAAAGTTAGTTCCTACGTTGTCCTCGTGTCCTAGGATATCTCCTAATCCTCCATAAACCTAAGGATGATCTCTATTTACATTAATGTGGTAAACGTAAAACTATAAAAACTTTTATCAAAGTAACAACAATTTAGTTTTTGTCTATGAGAAGCATCTAGTTGGATAAATGATGGGGGCACAAACGAGGTTGAGAGAAAAACATGAGAGGGATGGAGCAAGATTATTGATATATGGGGGAAGATTGGATGAACATTAAATATCTGCCACATTGGAGTATCAACATGTTGTGGCACACACCTAGCATCTTTGCTACCAAGTGGATGGCGTGTCTCAATTGAGCTTTTGTTTATTAGGTGATATTTTGATGAGTTTTTCCAAAAATGCTACATTTAATGTGTTGCATGGAGTTCTATTTGGCGACCTTCTCATTCATTCATTAAAGTGTGTTTCGCTCTCCTAGGCAAATCCATGATAACCCAATATTTTAATACTTAATAAATTGACATGGGAAATGTAGTGGCAAACTCAAGGTTGGTCACAAGTCCAACAATGGTCGTCCTCTCCCTTTCTTGAGTCAATGGGCTTCCACATTAGATGGAACTATCGCGTCCCTTTAGGGATTTGTACATAATCGCCTCATTTGTAAAATTTTATAACTAATGGAAGGAGTTTTTTTTTGGAAAAAAGAAGAAGAAGAAGGTTGGTCACAAGTCCATCGTGCATGATTGCATATTAAAGGACTCGTCCAATTTATAAAATAGGATAGTTCATATTGAACACTTCACATTTGAAATGAAAAACAAGAAACATACTACATTAGCATCAAGCATAATGTCATTTGTCATTAATACATTGTTAATAGATCTAGTTACGACACTGATCACTCTAGTAATGGCTAAACACAATTATTCTCTTATGTAATTATTTAATTATGGGTATCAATATTTCACTAATTGCATATATATTTTAATGACCCAAAGTGCTCATTAAAAATTTCTAGTGAAGCCTATGACAAAGAAATGAGACAAATAGAGTATATAACAAACCAATTGTGATTTACCAAGGGTATCATCTGAAATCATGCCAACACAATCAAAACAAAAATCAACATTGTGTCTCTCCTCCATGAGTCATTGATGGCCTTCAAAGGATCATTGATCATGAATAAACCATGGAAAGAAAGAACACACTCTTCCAAAAGTCGGTCACTCTCGCCTCTCAAATTAAGTGGCTAATCTACCATGTATAATCACATGATCATCGAATGAAAATGCCCATGTTGTAGCATGCATAACCCCATGACATAGCATACATACCCTAAGTATGTTCCCATGTACGACTCATGGTTTCATGTGAGGTATACTTCATACAATGGGCCATGATGAGTAGTAGGTTCAACTATTTGGATAATTATACAAAAACCAATATTTGTTTGTTTGTAAATTGTATGTATGTATGTATAGTTATAACCTTGGGTAATCTGACCCACCAATATTAATTGAGTTTCCATATCTTTTTCCTATTTTGGCATTTTCTGGTTTATTTTTCTATTCCTTCCATTTAGTGAGGTCAAAACTAAGTCTATGCCACATTTAAGTGTTGTAGTCACCTTTGGCACTTTATAGAGAATTTTTTATTCAACAACAATTGTTGAAATTGATGGCCCCATTTTCATGTCATGTTTATTTTGCCACAATTTTAATAGAGCAACGTCATGAATTTTCTTGGCTGTTGTTCTTCCTCCAACAAATGTTTTCGTGTCTCTTTATGAAGGGGGATTAATAAGAACTTGCCGATCAAGTGCAATGGTTGTCTATATTATTGTGGTAACCCACTCAATGACTCAACATATGGAACCCAAACAATATCCCACCTTGTTTTCTATATTTGCTCTACACTACATTGCATTCGCTTTGTTGTTATCTTTATCACTCAACATGGGGTGCCATCTAAATCTTCCCCACTTCTAAGTTCTCTCACTCTCTCGTTGGCTCTTCTTTTATGGGGTGTTCTTGTGATGAATTGACAATGAGGAGACACCACTTGCCAATTAAGTTGCCTTCGCTCAAATGCTAGGATCATTGTTTGATGTATGGACAATAATTTTTTTGCTCGGACGTTTTCTCTTTCAACATGCGTGCACAATTTTGTGTGCCCTTGTCTTCCATTTCCTACATTCATATATTGGCGAACATTTTCTTCATGTGTGGCCTCGTAAGGCTTCTTCCTCTAATGCTGCTAGTTCGTATGCACAATTTTTAAGATGATGCCATGTTGATCCCAACACTCGTTTCCTTTGCTAGAGTGCTTCTCCTCTGTAATCATCATCAACACACTTACTATTTATGATATCTTATCTCCTATGCCATGCCACAAGATTTTTTATTTGTGATGTAATAATGATTGATTCCACTCGATAAAAGGGCCGTTGAGATAATATATCCAAGGAGGACAAGAGTGAGGGGTGTTGCATGCTAAGCTTTGCAAGCAGTTAATTCTCTATATTTTTACTACTTTCTCGCTAGGACTTCTTACCACAAACCATTTTAGGGGGGGGTGGTATGCCTTGATGAATCGTGGCTCCATTGCTCGAACACATGCCATGCTGACCATGGAATGATTCGACCACGACGTTGTTGTAACAACATCCCAATTGATGATGGGAATGAGTAGTTAGTTGATTCGATGCACAATGGGGCACTAATCGGAAGAAGATGATGGTGGGTGGGTAGATCGATTAATGCATGGCATGAAATGGGACATGAGACAATGTGATGCACACTCATTGTTGAACCATCTCCCAAGACTTAAGTGCTTCTCTTTGTGGTGTGTGTTGGGACTTCATTCTTGTAGAACATATAAGGAACGAAAATGGAAAATGGGAAAATGGAAAATGGAAAAGAAAAAGAACAAAGAAGAATAATGGGAAATGGAAAATGGAAAATGGAAAATGGAAAAGAACAAAGAAGAATAATGGGAAATGGAAAATGGAAAAAAGAAAGAACTTGTGGTTTTTTCTGCTGGAGTATAATAAGAATAACCTTGGCGTTAGGTGCTGCTGGTTTTGTTTTCTCTTCCATCTGATTCGTTCCTCTGAATCTTCTGCTCTTACGGGTTCCACAGGTAAAATCGCCATAGTTTCTCTGCACACCTTCAAGTTCCTTCTGCAATTGTTTCTTCTTAGTAATATTATGGTTTCCTTCTGTTATATCCTCTGAGATAAGCTCGCCATATATTTGATTCACACCCTCAAATATCTGCTTGCTATATGATTGATTTCTTCTTTTGATTATTATGTGTGTATTCCTTGCAATGGTTTCTTTATCGGATTTATTTGCATGTAATCCTTGCTGTGGTTTCTTCTGATTACTATGGGTGTAATCCTTGCTGTGGTTTCTTCTTCGTATTACTATGGATGCCATCCTTGCTATGGCTTGTTCTTTTTATAATTATCTATTTAGTGCGCAAGGTAAAGTTTGCCATATCTTTCAAGAAATTTAGACTTATTTTGCTTGTTTTTCTCCCAGGATTAATCATGCGAAAGACTATTGTTTCTATTCTAGATTTTCCCTTCATGTACCGGACTGTGCGTATAATCATCTGAAAATCACGTGAAGGTTTTCTTTTGCTATATCGTATATTGTTTCTCATATAAGCTCGCCATATCTTGCTTCAATTTCAAGCTTCCTTATATTGGTTTTCGTCTTACGATCATGCATGTAATCACGCTGTTCACGGTATTCCTTTCCTGAATCGAATAGTTTGTCTCTTTTCAAGATATTTACGATTTCTCTAGCATGATCTCCGTTTATTCCTTTTAGGTATTCATTAGCTATTACGGTATGCATGTAATCATGGATCACGGTAGGTTTCTGTTTCTGTGACCTGTCCACGATTTCCTTCCTATCTGAAAGATTCCTTACCTTCTATATCCTCGGGGTTTAATCAAGTAAGCTCGCCATACCATAGGTTATTAGGAAAGTAATCATGTTTACGGCCTTTTTGTATTGATGACTGCATTTTTTTGCAAGCTTCCTCTACTAGCCTGCAAAAGATTCTCATTCCCTCAGAGAATGTGTTGCCACTTAGTAGTGGCTCGCTAATATAAATTATTCCTCTTAAATTTTCTTTCTTTTTTATGTTTGTTATAAGATTATTATGCATATAATTCATGCCATATCAGCAAGTGAAAACTATGTGTTTCTTCTCTATATTAGCTTTTCTTGATACTTAAAAAGGTTTCTTCCTTAAGCTTACAATATGTTTCTTTACCTATCCTCCTGACGCGTGGTAGTGTTAAGAGGCATTCTTGACAGTTAGCAAGGTCGCTTCGTCATTTCAAAGCTTGTTTCTCTTTAATGCTTTCCCGATAGGATTGTTATCCAGATAACTCTTGCCACATCGAGAACTTAAAACTATCTGTTTTTTCTGCTTCTCAGGTTCTTATCTCCGTTAAAAATTTCTTCGCAGTTTTTGTATAATAGTCTATATCGTAACAATATTTAATTTCCAAACTATGCATGTGACTGATTTTGGTGAAGAACATCTATCAAGGGTTTCGTTAAGATTTTATTTTTTTTGTGGATAGATTTCTTATAGCATGATCTTTTGGTATTCCACATAATTAAAAGCCATCTTTTTCCCAGTAAATAAAGTAGGAATATTTGAAGGCTTGAATAAATAAAAAACTAATGGTTTTTAAAACAAAAATAAATATTAAGTTGCTTTACAGCATTTACATATTCAAGCCTGATAAAGGACTGAATCATGACTGTATGATTGTTGTCTTATAAGGCTGTAAAGAACGCTAATAACAGAAACCTTATAATATTCCATATTTAGTCTCATTTAGGCCACTGATGTATACTAACTCTACGTTGTCCAATCGGGAGAAACACATTATATATATGATGCGAACAATGCTCTATATTTTTCATTTAACTATGAATTGAATTGAATCATTGCTATTGTTCTTTGTTGAAATCAATCTCAAGTGTTGCTGGTAAGTTCTGACTGGTCAGTTTGTGCACTTCATGTTTCTGCAATGTTGGTTCATAATCTACACAAGCTTAAAATATAGACCTCTCTTGATGCATTGTCTTGAACCAACCGTTTACAGAACTGGACTGAAAAATGGATACATTCCTCTTTACCTCCGAGTCTGTGAATGAAGGACACCCTGATAAACTCTGTGACCAAGTCTCAGATGCAATTCTTGATGCTTGTTTGGAACAAGACCCTGAGAGCAAGGTAGCATGTGAAACTTGTACTAAGACGAATATGGTGATGATATTTGGTGAGATCACAACTAAAGCAAAGGTTGATTATGAAAAGATTGTGCGAGACACGTGTAGAGAGATTGGCTTTGTATCTGAAGAAGTTGGTTTGGATGCTGATAACTGCAAAATATTGGTGAACATTGAACAACAGAGTCCTGATATTGCACAAGTTGTTCATGGCCACTTCACAAAAAAGCCAGAAGAGATTGGTGCAGGTGATCAAGGACATATGTTTGGATATGCTACAGATGAAACAGAGGAGTTGATGCCATTGAGCCATGTCTTGGCTACAAAACTAGGGTCAAAACTAACTGAGGTTAGGAAGAATGGAACATGTCCATGGCTTCGACCTGATGGAAAAACTCAGGTTACTGTGGAATACAAAAATGAAGGAGGTGCTATGGTTCCGCTCAGAGTTCATACTGTACTTATCTCAACTCAACATGATGAAACAGTCACAAATGATCAAATTGTTTCTGATTTGCGCGAGCATGTGATTAAGCCAGTTATTCCTGAAAAGTATTTGGATGAGAAGACCATTTTCCACTTAAACCCATCTGGCCGATTCGTGATTGGTGGCCCTCATGGAGACGCTGGTCTAACCGGAAGAAAGATAATCATCGACACATATGGTGGATGGGGTGCTCATGGTGGTGGTGCTTTCTCTGGTAAAGATCCCACAAAAGTTGATCGAAGTGGTGCTTATATTGTGAGGCAAGCTGCTAAGAGTGTTGTGGCTTCTCATCTTGCTCGCCGATGCCTTGTACAAGTCTCTTACGCAATCGGTGTTCCTGAACCTTTATCGGTGTTTGTGGATACCTATGGCACTGGTAGCATTCCTGATTCTGAGATCTTGAAGATTGTAAAGAAAAACTTTGATTTCCGCCCTGGTATGATTGCCATTGATCTCGATCTTCGACGAGGTGGGAATAAGAGGTATCAGAAGACTGCTGCCTATGGGCATTTTGGTCGTAATGACCCTGATTTCACTTGGGAGGTTGTTAAGCCTCTTAAGTATGAGAAAGAAGCTTAGTCTTGAATCTTGAACAATCTCAGAGATATGAAAAGATGCATGTTTTTTTACTGTGATGATTAAGGAGTATATTTCCAGATTTTTAACTATTATGAATGAAAAGGATTTCAAATACTCTGTATATGAGATACTAGCATTTATGTTTATGAAAAGGTACTTTATTGGCAGATGTTGGATCTAAGTGATGGGTATCAATCAAAATACGGATTATAGTTTTTGATCGTCAAAATAGCATTGCAGATTGCTCTTTTGTAAATTATATTGTGAGAATCAGCAAGAGTTGTACGGAAAGGTTGTATGTGATCACACTGGTTATTGATAAAATGCAGGATGATGCATCATAATTCTGTTTGCAAACTTGATTGATGTTGTGAAGTGCCTACTTTGTATATGTAGCTAGCATTATGAAGTGTTAACCTGGTGTTTAACTCCTAATTAATGTATGTTTCTATTTCATTTTGTGCAAAAGGCGTTAAGAAAATCATTAGTATAGTGGGTTTGTCTGTTTTATTTGGTTTTGTTCATTCAATGGGGAGAAATATCCAAGGGTTTCAAAAGGACATTGTTGTGTCAACACAATTGTTCATAGTGCAAGCATGATTATTCTTGGAATATATTGCAAAGAATCCATGGAATGTGTATGTTGCACCACTAAAATGCGTGAGAAGTGAATAAAATGATATCTATACAATAAGTGAATAAATTATTTATTGGACTTACCCCAATAATTTAGATCTATGACTTACTTGAGGTGATGATCTGTCATCATTCTCTCGCTATACATACAAGAGGCATTTCAATGGCAAATACCTATTCCATCATGTGTGCTTGGACAATCCCATCTAGTATTTTGCAACACGCAAGAGGTGTGATCATAGTTTTGAGACACTTGCTCCATGGCCAAATCAAGACCATCTCTTGCTTTCGAACTACCTTGGCAAACATGGGGAGACATCTACATCTTGAACTCAATTTCTATCCAATTTCAAGGGCCGGTTTTGTCACAAATTTAGATCACTATCAACGACATATAAACAATCTTCTCAAGAATCAAGTATGGGGGAAGACTTACCTTTTATATGATCAATACGAATGTCATTCAAGATTTAGCATACGACATGAGAGCCTCAATGCTTGCCAACTCTCTGTCAACCTTTACAATAGCACATCCTAGATAATTCCTTACGTTAGTTAGATGTCGAATTGAGGGCGCGGCATTCTTGAGAGAGAGAGAGAGCATGCAACTTTCTTTTTTTCTTCTTTGGAACAATAGGCTACGACATTCTAATGATGTGATATGGTAGTGGCGGATCGTGGGATTAAGGTTTCTTTCAGGTTGTCCGATCTCCGATAGATACAAAGAGCCTGTGCCGGGGGGATTGAGCTATAGATATAAATTTATAATGTGTTCTGGAAATCTGGGTGTCCTTCAAAGGGATACATATTTTCTGCTCTCTCTCTCTCTCTCTCTCTCGTTTCGTTTCATTCGCTTTCTCCTTTTTCGTTTGTTTCACTTTCTTCCCTTTTGTTTCCCCCCTCTTCCTCTGTCTGATACTCTGCACCCACCCCGATGCCACTGTCTAAAGTTAAATCTCGCATTTCATCCTCCTCCTCTTCACCATCACCATCACCATCACCATCACCATCACCATCACCATCATCTTCATCTTTATCCCGAAGGTCTTCCATTAAAGCCTCCATGGCGAGGCAAGAATCAGTCAAGTCATTGAGTATCTCCCCTGCTACCCCTTCCTTTCTCCAGAGTAACAAAACTCATTTAATTAAGTTTCTATGTCCCCTTCTCGCGATGTTAATCCTCATAATCTACTCTGCTTCTCGAAGCTTCGGATTGAAGCAGGTATGCTTATTTGATCTTCTTTGACATTCTTGTGATTGACGGTGCTTCTTAAATGAATTACTTCTTCTTCTTCTTTTTGTCTGAAGATTAAGGAAAAGAAACTGTGGTGAAGTTTCGAAAGATCTTACAGTTGTCATTTGTAAAATTTGAGTTTTCTTTTTCTCCTTCTAAAGTTATAAATTGTAGAGATCAAAGAATATTGTAATTATCATGTGAACGATGTCTGAAAGTTGGAGTTTTTTGTGAGGATTCTAACGAGAAATATGTGATAGAACCCTAGCTATCATGTCAATGATATTTTAAATCTAGGTTTTTTCATAATGATTTTAGAAAGAAAATATGGTAAAGGTCAGATTTCTAGCAATTATATTGTATATGGTACTTGTATATTTATTTTTTATGATGATTATGAAGAGAATTTTCATAAAAATCAGACGAATCTTGTAATTAGCATATGAGGGGATACTGTTATGTGACTCTCAATATAAAAATACTTTGTAAATCTGAGGATATATTGTCAATTTTACGTCATTTTACAAAGATTGTGAACAGAAAAGAAAGGTCAAATTCTGAGAATGTATTGCTAAATTAGGATTCTAATCTGGTTTCTGCTCCAATTGAGCGGGTTTCTTCTCTAAGGAAGTGTGTATGTTTGCTGCCTTTGCTTCATCAGGCATCTTCCGATTCTCATAAGGGCAGCTATGACATTTATGCATACAAAATCGTGAATGAATATGAGCATGATCCACAGGCCTTCACACAGGTTATGAACTTCTCTGTTTCATAGATGTTAAGAGCAAGCTATGTACCTATTAACTACGCATCTATCAAAGTCTATGCTCCTCAGATGTTTTGAGCATATGTGTAACTACTAATTAAGCATTTACCATGAGAACAAGAGGCAAATCAGGGGCTAGAAAAAGGCCAATTAGCATCTGGGAGCCTTATAGCCATCTATAGCGTGGATAGTTATAATCTGGATACAGGTTTTATATGTGATAGGTTCATATCAAAGCTGGAGATAAGCCAATCAGCATTCAGCCATAAATGGGGATAGCCATAATCTGGATTCGGAAATTATTCTATGCTCAGGTTTTAGCTCCTCAGGTTAAGGATTATTATTCATAAACTTGGATATATCTACTTTAATGAACATCTTCTTCTCCCGATCCATTACATGAATGAATTTGACCCAATTGTGTTGCTAGTGGCATGGAGATGTCTTTTGCGCCACTATCTCTGCCCATGGATCATGCAAAGCATCTCATTGCTTAGTAATGTTGCCCATTAGGCTCATTTACCTATCCCTAGCTTTGATTTCACCCATATTCACATATAAGATGGCCTCTCTATCGGTTTTTATTCTTTCAGTAAACCCAAGTTTTTTGCTTTTCCAGGGGCTTGTTTTTGCAGGGAATGATACATTTTACGAGTCCACAGGATTATATGGATTAGTAAGTTATGAATTCATCATCTATCATGGGTAATGTACTATGAGCATGTGATTTCTTTGCAGTAATAGGGAATATCAACATCTTACTTCTTCCATTATGCTACATTTTTGCAGTCATCTGTAAGGAAAGTGCACGCACCTTCTGGAGAGGTTTGAATCCATTACCAAAGATTCTATTGTAAACTGTATGGTCTATCTTTTAAGCTCTATATCTACACAGCTTCCTCTTTACTTATTTCTCTTGGAAATTAAGAAAATTGTTTAATTCCAATGAAAACTGTTAACTTTGGAATGAAGTGACACTCAAAATGAATGCTCAAAAGCTTGCAAACTCACAATGTTTCTTCTGACACAATATACATATAGACCAGGAAAAAGAAACAACTATTAGTTGCAAGGAGCTACAATGATAGAAACTAGACTACTTGGTGAATGATGATTGACACATGAATCCTATTGGGGAAGTGCAGTGCCTAGTATATGTTAATTTTTTGAATACTCTTTAAATAGGCCTTGCATTCATGCTTGCCATAGTAATAGAATAGTTCAGTAATGGGGAGGCACAAGTAAGAAGAGACCTAGTTGCCTCTCATTGGGTGCTCTCATCAGCTCTGAAAAGATGATACTCTTACTTAAAGGTTGCTATATGTGTCTCACATCCCCTTGCTGGCAGGGCAACTTCATGTGTAATAGACTTCTCATATTATATCTGCATGGTATAGCTCGCAAAGATCTTTGTTGTGCCTGCGCATTTGGTCAAGCTATCTAGATTCTCTACTTTGAGATGATTTAATGAAGTATGAATTGATGATTTTATTCTGCACCCAAATAATAGTTTCTTTCCATGTAACTTGGGCTTATATATCGGGCAGTAGACTCTTAACACCACCAGGGTTTACTCACTGTTGGATGTCTCCACCACATGTAAGGTTTCGAACATCACTCAACTAAACAAACCCATGAATCACGTAGAAAATAAAATCAACAGAATAGTTGAATTTGTAGGAATTATGTAAGGGAAGAGATTATCGGAATGCAAACAACAAATCCTCCTTCACATTTTCTCTCAAGTTGCTGCCTTTAATTTGTCGGCTTTACCCAAGTAATCCATATTCCTCCATATGGAAGAGGATGGAAGAACCATGTTCTAAAATGGGTGTCCATGCTGCCAAATTGCAGATTATAATATATAGTACTTTTTTTCCTAGTACAAAACTGTATGCTGCAGGTCGCCTATCGCAATGGCAAGAAGCGGTGTTTCCTTACGTTATGCTTCCCCTTCCCTGGTTCTGCTTCATAGTGCATTGTAGTTCTCTGACTCCAATATAAGAACATCCAACAATCAAAGGATGGATTATTGTATAACTTGATTATTCTCAGATTAAGTGGTTGTCTATTAATTGATTAGAGTTTCATCTAACGAATATGTTGCTATCAAGATCTTATAATAATTATACTTACTGTAGCATGAAAAATAATCCCTGTTGCATTATATAAGGATGTGAGAACCTATATACAGTAAGGTACGTGCTTGATATACTTTAATATCTTATAAATTATAACCACCCATTTGTCCAGTTTTTTTGAAGCTCTTTCAAGTTTCTACCATAGAAATGCTAAACAGCCAAAAGAGAGCTGATGTTGTGTCTCTTGATTTCATGTCTATACCTACTTTACGTCTCTAGCACCTATATTATAATCTATTTTGAAAACCTTGGATAGGCTATCCCTGTTTAATCTCTCGGATCTCATATGCATACCTACTTTGATTATGATGGATAAGAGGTGGAAAAGTGTTATATCTTTGTTTTGAAAACCTCAGAATATTGGAAGAGCATCCTTCTTTCGTTGATTAAAAAAGAAAAAGTGAAATTGCAGGTTTTAATAGAGAACAAAATGAGCAGCCAATATTTTGGTGAAGGACTTACCCTTTTCAATCACAGGTCAGACTTAACTGATCTTCTTAACTGTCTTTAGTCTTAATTATCTTTGCATATTCAGTTTATTTTAACATGAACTTACTTTGTTTTGCTAGATTACTTCAAGTGGCTTGGAAGATCACATATGGGTTCATTTATGATGAGAGCACTCTTTCTTTGGTAAGTGGGTACCTCTATCTTTCCTATAATAGAAAAACTTATAAAAACATGGAAACTCGGTAATAAATCCTCAATTTTTGGTAACGATCATGCTTTCATATCATTTTTCATAGTCAGGGAAATTCCAACATCCAATGAAAGATGGATGGGGATTGGCTACTGATGGTAAAGTCCTATATGGGAGTGATGGCAGTTCAACTATATATGTGATGGAACCATCTACTTTCAAAGGTTTGCACATTGTCATATAATCACTAGTAACTATAATTTGTTAATTGTTTTAAGACGGGAAAAGGTAGACAGGGAAAGGAATTTGCGATATGTAATATTTTCCATAATGTGAATGAGACCATTATGCTGATTCAATAATCATCATATGGTGTATACTCATTGTCTCAATCAATCTCAAGATAAACTGGGAGCTTAATATTGTATACTCGTGTTTGCACATTGTCATATAATCACTAGTAACTATAATTTGTTAATTGTTTTAAGACGGGAGAAGGTAGACAGGGAAAGGAATTTGCGATATGTAATATTTTCCATAATGTGAACGAGACCATTATGCTGATTCAATAATCATCATATGGTGTATACTCATTGTCTCAATCAATCTCAAGATAAACTGGGAGCTTAATATTGTATACTCCTCTAATTACAAGAGATAACATGAGCATTGGAAATACAATCATAATGTGTTGTAAATATCTGTGTTTATGCTATGCAGAGGAAAGAAAATATGTAGTGAAGGATGAGACCAAAGAAATCTTTCAGCTTAATGAGCTAGAATATGTTCATGATGAACTATGGGCCAATGTGTGGATGGTAATATATCTATTGGTTCTATTGAAAACTATTGCGTAGAAATTTGACAAAATTTCCATGTAAATGTGTCTTTTGACCTTTCATTTTTTTTTTGGCAGACGGATTGTATTGTTAGGATCTCCCCTAAAAACGGAAGGGTACTTGGTTGGATTCTTCTTCATGGACTCAGGTTAAACACTTACATATGCACAAGTTTGGTAGCACTTGTAATCTTTTAAATCCATTAGAAAAGCGATATACATGTTTTTATTTATGTTTGGTTTTTTCAAATGGTACAGAAACACAGACAATTCATTGCATTTTGTTTTTGCATATAATTATCTTTGTTTTAATGTAGTAAATTGAGTAATTAAATTTGTATCAATGACAGGAGCAATCTTCTTGCTGAAGGCAACAATGTAAGGATTTCTCTGTATAGCAAAAGGAAAAGTAGGAGCTTCTGAAGATAATGAGTTAATTTTTTTCAGATATAAACATACATGGGTTTTTGAGTTTCCTCTTATTTTTTTAGTTTCTTTTTTCAGATTTAAACTGACGTGGTCTTTGTCTTTTTGCTTTTATAGTTCATTGATGTATTGAATGGTATAGCTTGGGATCCAGAGAAGGACCGAATTTTCGGTGCGCTTTTTGTTTATTTGCTCTCATAAATAAATTTGTACTGTCCAGTAATTGCCTGCTTATAATTTATCGAGTGTCTTATGACTTCTGCTGGCAGTTACTGGAAAAGATTGGCCCAAACTATATGAGATTGAAGTGTTCAGAGATGAAAATTTGAAGCTAAAACGAAAAGAAATTTGGAAAAGATGTAATGTTTAGCTCATTATTATATTCTGGGTAACTAATTATCCAAGTGGCATTGCAAAAAATCAAACAGTGCTATATGCCTTAGTAGAAATCCAATGAAATTAGTGGTCCAAGTAAGAGATCAAAATCCTGATCAAATTAGTGTGTGGGGATCTGAATGTAATGAAAGACTTTGATTAAACATCAAATGTAAAATGCATGTTGATTTTATGTAAAAAGAGACTCATCGCATTTTGAATGGAAAAAGTGGAACTCACTCTAGATGAAATGGTGACATTCTCTACTCTTTATTTTCTAATAAAATGCCATTGCATGGATGGTTTGTTCCTTGAAAATCCCTACCAGCTGCATTGATCAGATGTCAACGATAATAATTTCCTGTTATAAGGCATGCTCTACATAATTGCAACATCAGTTGCAGCATAATGGTCTTCAATAGGATATACAATGGTCTGCGCCCCTCAATCAGCAGTATCAAAGTGGAGATATAACTTTGTTGGTGCAAAGATTGTGAACACCTTGAACTGACTCATCATTTCCTCTCTTTTTCTAGTGACCTTTCAGTCAAGAAATTTGGCCTCTTGTAAAACTTGGCTTTTAGGAGTTTTTCTCCCTTCACACACACAACACGCCATCATAAAGGCTGATGTTTGGCCAAGCGATTGATATTCCTCTTCTTGAGCACTACAAGGATCAACCTTGACCCTTCCAGTGACGGGTTGGGCATTAAAAGGATAACTAATCTGTTATGATTTCACTTTGACGGTGATCTAATCTGCTTGGACAGCGTTCATGGTCAAAGGTGAGAAAGAAAGATGTATTAACGTCTTATTAAGGCCAAAATTGGCCCATGAGACAGTTGGTTTACAACAAAATGGGTATTTAGCCAATCATCAGAACTAAAATAAAATAAAGTAAAAATAGAACTTAAACGTGACAACTAGTTAGGATTTATGTACATTTGTAACCTAAGCTAACTTGGCTTTGAAAAGACATAATTCAAGGGAAAAGCAACTGAAATAAATACTACTCACAATTAATATACATTTTAAAATCTACTCAAGCTATTCTAGTAGATCAGAGATCACTCCATGAGAGGAAGCAAATTATGATGGTTGATGCTAATGAAAGATGATTGTTACCTACAAAAATTCAATGCCAACTAACAATATAATTACTTCAATGCCAACAAAGATGACGGTAGACTTCAAAAAGTGGTTTCATTCTGTGATAAAGACAATAAACACTGAAAGCTCTAGACTCGCGTTTGCATCTTGTTTTTTCTGCTCATGGATTCATCATTCTTCGACCCATTATGAAAGTGATACTCAATGCTCATGATGAGGGTTCAATGATTGTATCTTCTAATTTGTTCGATCTTGGTGTCTACATACAACCTAGTGTGTCAACCAGGGATAATGTTAACTCTAGGCTGGAGCTCAGATTCCAATAAACTCACTGTTAAGTTTCCCTTTTGACTCATGTATCTCATCTACCTAATCAACGGCAAGACAATATGCAAAAATCATGCCCACTCACATTGTATCTGTAACATCATTGTACTGACAAGGCTCGCTTTCATTCATCAACAATGTTCAGTAACATTTGTTGAACTCCATCGACATTGGTTTGCAATGTGTACAACACTTTATAATATCCCACTGGCAAAAGAGAATTCATGAAGATTATTCAACCTCAAATCCATTTTACATATAGCACACACAAGTCAACAAATGGATTCCCATCACGAACATAATTTTTCCTCAAAAACAATTCCCAAATAACATACACACACATATCGATACTTCAATCATCCACACAAGAATATACAGGTAGTCTTAATTTCTTCGTCAAATGTTGGGACTAATGGGAAAGTAAGCATCCCACCAAGATGAATCGTCAAGGACAGTCAAATTACTCTCCACCATTCGATTCGAATCATTACGACCTAACCTTGGCATACATCGACGGCTTGGGATACGCTTTCTCTTGCTCCCTTGTTTAGAGGAGTTCCCTTTTTGAAGCTTCACTACACAATAATCTTTAAATTCCACATCACTTAAAGTATACTCAACCATATGGAAATTTTTCGATTCAACAGAATCATCCAAGTTTCTTTTCTTTCCTCCCAACTTGGTATAGCTCAAATGTTTTCGAGTCACTTCACTATCACTGATAAAGGACTTACAAGGCTTGCCATGTTGTTTCCAGTGATATCCATCTTTTGTCCTCAGCATTCTTTGACCCTTATTCCAATTGCACTTTACAATTATCCAACAAGATTGATACCCTAGCACATGACAGACGTTTAAATCAATGAAACAATATTTTACTAACCAAGAGATTTTCCAAAAGAATTACCAGGTTCATTTAGAACATCCTCTGGATGTTTGTTGAAAAAGCATTCATCGACTAGCACGCCCTTTGGTTGAGAAGATTTATTGCGCACATATTCCTTCAAGGACTCTATAGCCGCATTAGGTGTGAGTTCCACACAGTAGCCGCTCTGCATCTTAACTACACTAGATAAGAAACTAAACGCAGGAAAAAATGAGTAGAAAAAAGTGCTCATTTAGATGATTGCGCTTCACATTTAGATGAATAAAAAAGGTGCCCATTTTCCCCTAGAGAATTCTAGCCAGCTAACTTCTCCTCTACCAATTCCCTTTCACAAGAACTCTAAACCAACCACTCTCTTCAAAAAACTTGGCATGTGTGATAAGGATATTTAATGACTTTAGTGTTTTAGAGCTAATCCTAATTTTAAGCAATATAAACAATATTTCCTGTGTTAGTAGTTCAAAACAAGGAGCTTAACATGTACCTGTCCCAAACAAGGAGCACTATATATAATGTCCTTTATATGTGCACATATAAACAGATTTCCCTTCAGCTAAGTTACCTATGAAGTTTGGAGGAAATCTCAAACAAACTGTCTCTTTCTAGCTTTAAAAAACCCTCTCTATCTCATATTGTGGTTCTATAAAATAAGGTAATATTGACGTTATCACACAAAAGAAATTAGTTAAAAGTAATGCATACCTCATTATTTGGTCTAAGCGGCAAAGAGTTCGGGCGCATATATTGGTATTGGCAATGAGTCCAACAACAGAAATCATGGACTTGAAGTGAAACTCCGTCGCTCTTTACCTCAACAAACACATGCCGAGGACAGCCCTGGAATTTACACCTCTGAACAGGGTCTAAATTCCTGGTAAAGAATTGTAGCCAATACAAGAAGTGCTGTTCAGAGCACCATTTCCCTTTATAACATGGGGTTTGAGGGCATGTATCAAATGCACAATGAGGAGTTGTGTGAATATCTCCTAACGAATAGAAACACTTGAGACTGGTATCGAAGCTCGGGTTCTTAGTACAAAACCTTTTACACATAACAAGCAGATGATGGAGAGGACTGCAAGCTGTCTCATGACCAGGTTTAGCAGGTTTAACTCTTTGTTGACAACCCAGATAAGGACACATACTACCACTGACGTAGTTGTTATAGCTGTAATTATTGTTGCTGTTACTGTTGTCGTAGTAGTTGTTATGGCTGTAATTATTGTTGCTATTACTATTGTTGCTACTCGTACTCTCTTCAATCTTGTACTCTGCTATAACTCCACCATTTCTAATTCCATTATCTTTATGGGGATGAGAAACGCTCATGGCTATATCTTCTTGTTCCATCACATTCACTAGTGGTATCATCCGATCTTTTGTTTCATCATGTCTGAAAATCTAACATCTTTATGATCTAATCTTCTATTTCATTATGTCTGAGAACCTAACTTTTCAGCATTGAATCTCCTCTTTCATCGAGTTTGAAACCCTACTATTGCACCGAGACTGAAGCAAAAACATTCATTTCTTACCCTCTTCTATGAAACTCTAAATTTCTTCACCCCTTCCAAATCGCGGCGTCTGAAACTCTAACCGCTTCACATTTTTTGTTTCCCTGGTGTCTGAAGCGCTAGATTCTCTGTTCCCTGGTGTCCGAAACTCTTGCTTTTCATCAGCTCCTTATTTTCGCGACGCCGGAAGCTCTCGACCTTCTTTAACAGCGCCTCTGCTTCGTCGTGTGTTTAAAAACCATAGGTTTGTGTTGCCACTTCACTTCAGGGGCTCAGAAAACCCTAAATTTCTCTGCTATCATGAGAGGAGGGTGGGAAGCTGTCTGGAAACCTAGAACCTTCATCTACTTTGGCAAGCCCGAAAATTTGTCTGAATCAAATCTTGAGTGTGAGGAGGAGGAGGAGGAGGATGCAGAGCAGGAAGGGATGAAGCAGGGGAGGCAGGCAGGCAGGCATACTTATCCTCAATTGCAGTTGTCCCTCATTTCCTCTCCACACACTTTTTATTTGTCCCTCCTCCATTTTTGGCCCTTTCCTTCTTCTTCTTCTTTAACAGTGTTTTTAATTGTGCTCTTTCTTTCCTTCTTCTTCTTTCAGTGTTTTTAATTGTGTGTGTGTGTGCGAGAGAGAGAGAGAGATGTATGTACTATGGAGTAATAAAGAGGTGAGAAAATTTTGTTTCCAACCCAAGACATAGTGTGTTAGTAATCTAACAACTTACAGCTGTCGGGAAATTACGATAAGAGACAGAGACAGAGAGACAGAGAGATTGTCCTTCACATGCATTTTGCCCCACACAACACATACATTGATTCACCTCACTCTTAGCTCTTTCTGACAGGCCCCTCGGTTACATACAAACTTCATAATCGCCACGCGCCAGTTGCACAACCTTCGACTTTGTTTATAGCTAAACGTTTCCATGTCTGCGTGCATAGGAAATGTATGTCTCTCCTCATTTCGTGAGACTATTACTTGCTTACAAAAAAAGTTGTCTTGTCAACCAAGGGACCTAATGTAATGAATAGATGCCTTTTAAATAAATAGAAAAAAGACAATATCTACAACAAAGCATCACAAGGCAATAATAGATTGATTTTTAGGTGAGCTTTGTCGGCATCGAAAATAAATTTTGTGTGCTTTTGGTGTGTTTTGAACAAAATAATCACTATAACAAAGAAATATGTTCTTATCTTCTTATGCCTTTTGTTTTCGCAATAATAGGTGAGGTCGGTTTCGAAAATAAATTTTGCGTGCTTTTGATGTGATTTGACAAAGTAATCACTATAGCAAAGAAATATGTTCTCGTCTTCTTATTTCTTTTTGTTGCTCTCTTTCAAAGATATTATCTAATGCAAATCTCCAATAAACCATTCCCCTACATAAACCAACAAAAAAATATCTTCGCTACTTCATATTCCTTTTTGTGGCTCTCTTTACCAGATCTTATCAAATGTTTCAAACTTAGCGAGACATAGGAATAAGTGGGGATGTCAACTACTAAGCAAAATAAGATGTCAACACCAAAAGAACTCGCTATCTTTTTGACATGACGAAAACTATCTTTTTGTCCAATTATCATTTGTGAGGGGATAATGTCAATTTCGAAGAACAAGAATAAGCTCCTCTTAACTCCTTGAAATCTTACATGCCTTATTACAATGAGGTGGAGCTCTTATGGGACCACTTTGTGGGATAGGAACCCTCATATTGAGGATTTGATCTTCAATCTAAAGTTATATTAGCCACTGTGTAGGAATCATAAAGCAACTCAACCCTAAAGTAAATCATTGTATGGCACCAAGAAACTCATCTCATTAAGAAGGATATCACTCTCTAACACAACCAACAAATGCAACCACAAGTCAATTAGCAAACATATATAATCACTACCAAATGTAGTTGATAGTGTCAACTTCAGATTCAAGAGCTGTGTACGATAACAAACATATGAACTGAAATGATTCTCTGTGACATTATGAAACGTCAGAAAATGATAGTGCCGTTTCTGCATACACTAGTTAACAGAGCAACATGATATTTAGTTAATTTGCAAAACCTCATGATGTAATAACTCCTCTTTCATTTGAGAAGGTCAGAGGAGACAAGTTCTTCACGTAATGCCTACGCTGGAGCCTCGAAGATAGACAATTCTTCTAATTTGAGCATAGGAAAGGGAACATAATAATCATCAAGTCTACATATATATTTCTACTGTCAGCCGGAAGGTCCTTTCTTTGATGGAACAAATCAAGTATAAGGATGTTCCGGTTTAGTGAAAACCGCCTAAAAATTATATCTACATAATACTCTGAAATAATACGTTTAACACAGAACTTCTGCATAAACCATTTTCATAGTACAATATTTAAAACGACACCATAAAGATCAAGTTAATTGAACTTTCCATAGAAAAATATGTCAACACCTAAAAATACAATGCAGTTACAGTTCAAAAAGACAAACCTGAAACTTTTAAACACACGATAATTAAGTAAATACCATTTAATCTTCTGCAAAAACATGATTCCACGATTCCACATACAAAACTCTTGCAAAAACAAGATCTTCATAATACAAATTAGTTCGAAATTCCAGCAAACGCATCAATGAAAACCTAAAAACTCAACAAAAATATTAGAAAAAACAGTTCACCTCATGATCCCTGCCAGAAGGCATAACCGTAAAGTGAGCTGCAAGATTTATGAGTCATGTTCTCTTACCTCCTATAACCTTACTTTACCCCTCGAAAAAGAAATACTACAACCAAAATGCAAACTCTGCCAAGTTACTTTCCCATCCAGAAGATTTCTAGAGCTTATCTTCATACTCAGAGAGCGGGGTCATTTGTTCCTTCAATCCCTTCCTTTTGCGGATATCCACAATAAGCTGGGCAGCCTGTGATCCAGACTCAAATGGGTCACTATTCATCATATCCCAATGATCAAAGACACACTGAGGAAACGCTTGTCCTGATGTAGCTGCACGGAGAGTGCTCGAAAACCCAAAAGACTCTATCACAGGAAGATAAGCCTTGATGTTATAGAGTGGAGTCCCTGGACGCTGAATTTCTTCAAACACATGCCCTCTCTTCTGATTCAACACACCGTAGATACCACCAAGAGCTTGTTCAGGTGCTTGAATCTCCACAAGATAGACAGGTTCTAACAACCTTGGTTTAGCAGTTAGCTGAGCAGCATACATCACACGTCTTGCAGTGGGAATAACCTGACCTCCTCCTCTATGAATAGCATCAGCATGAAGAACCACATCACAAACTTCAAAAGCAATTCCTCTCATGTTTTCTTCAGCGAGGGCACCCTCCTTGGTAGCCCACTGGCAAGCAGCTACAACCGAATCCTTGATTTCATTGAGATACTGAACTCCCTTACACATGTCAACCACAAGATTAGGTCCAGTCGTCTCAGGCCCAAAACACCAAATTTTCTTTGCAAGATCCTTATCCCAACCAAACTCCTCAGACAAGATCTTGCTCCGAACTTTAGGATCATCTCTGGGACCAATACGTCCATCATCAATAGCTTCAGCAAGCCCATCCTCCAAAGGTCTGGCCTCAAAGTACAGCCGGTTGTGCTTGTTAGGAGATTTGCTCATGACAGTGTGATGAGATTTTTCAAGCACAGTCTCCCTGAAGGAGACAACAGGATCAGAAACTATGATTTCAGCACCACCCATGAAATCCTCTTGCAAGTCTTTCAAGCAAATCTCCAGATGAAGCTCACCAGCACCCGCAATGATGTGCTCTCCAGACTCTTCGATCGTACATACAACCATAGGATCTGATTTAGCCAAGCGTTTTAAGCCCTCGACTAGCTTAGGAAGATCAGAGGCAACCTTGCATTGAACTGCAACACGCACAACAGGTGAGACAGAAAACTTCATTGCCCTGATAGGATGAGCATCGACCTCCTTCTCATTTGTGAGGGTTGCATTCTTTGTTATGTATTGATCAAGACCAACCATGGCCACAGTGTTTCCACATGGCACATCCTCAACAGATTCTTGCCTCCTCCCCATCCATATAACAGTTCTCTGAACACTCTTTGTGTACAAATCTTTCTTTTGGCCAGGGACATAGTTAGGACCCATGATTCGCACCTTACACCCAGTGGCAACCTTCCCTGAAAACACACGTCCAAAAGCAAAAAATCGACCCTTATCTGATGCTGGAATCATTTTAGAAACATAAAGCATGAGGGGACCATCAGGATCACAATTCCTGATAGCATTAGCATACTGATCATCAAGAGGGCCCTCGTACAGGTTCTCAACTCTGTACCTTTGTGCCTTAGCGGGAGACGGAAGGTGGAACACCATCATTTCAAGAAGAGCATCACTAGCAGGAAGCCACGTCTGCATCACACGCTTCATCAAAGCCTTTGCCCTGAGTTCTTTCTCATCACCCTTCATTGTGACGCCAAGCTTTGCAAGCATGGGCCACAGTTTGTCCTTTTGATCATTCATACAGATATTGATTATCTGCTTAATAGGGTTGTAGATAAATTGCACAAAACCTCTCTGACATGTAGGAGCCCCAGTATTTTTTGTCGTCCACTTTTTAGTGGCAGGATCAAAATAATTCTCACCCCACAACCTCTCCATCATCTTCGATTCATCAACTCCAAATTTAGCAGCATACATTTTGGCAAAATTGGTAAGGGTGAAAGCCCATCCATGTAGACCAGCAGAAAATGCAACAGTTCCTTTTTCAGGATAAACTTGGACATCACCAAGGAGTGGATCTTCATATGTTGCCATAATAACATTCGCATTTTCAATGACTCTCTGGAAGGTTTGGTATGCCTCCTCTCCCTCCACTTGGAGCTCAAGGAAGCACCTGTCCATTTTGTTAACAGTAAGCACAGGACGAATCCTCTCACCTAAAGCTTGACGAAGGACAGTTTCAGTCTGCACACATACACCTTCAACACAATCCACCACGACCAAGGCACCATCTGTGATACGTAGAGCTGCAGTGACTTCTGACGAGAAATCAACATGTCCAGGAGAGTCTATCAAGTTGATCAGGTAATCATTGCCATCTTTCTCACCCTTGTAATCCTTCAATGAAGCTTCAGTCATCTCATAATAGAGGGAGATTCCAGTGGACTTGATGGTGATGCCACGTTCAGCTTCATCTTGACGTGTGTCAGTTAGACGCACATCACCCGCAACCTCCTGAGCAATAATTCCAGCAGCCGCCACAAGGGAATCTGTCAACGTAGACTTACCTACAACAAATATAACGAGATACAGTTGGTTCTCTTTTAACTATTATATAAACCAATACAAAAGAATAGTGCGGAATCCAGCAAAATTGGTATGAATTATTATCATAAATAACACTAGAAGTGTTGAATAATGGTCACACCGTGATCCACATGAGCAATAACAGACATATTGCGAATGTTATTCTTTTTGTCCATGATCCTACGAAGCTCTTCAATAGTAAACTTC
>NW_028230647.1:0-52046 GCF_043228905.1 Azolla caroliniana
AACGTGAGACCCGAGAGACGGGAGGTGGCAGCAAGAAAGGTAAAGTCGGAAGCCGGTTCGGATGGAAGGTGATCCGGACGGGATTCCGATCCGAAAGAAAGCCGAACCGGGTAAAAGAGGATTCGACCGAAAGTCGACCCAAAAGAAAGCCGAACCGAAAGGAAGAAAATTCAACCGAAAGACGACACAAACGAAAGCCGAACCGGGCAAATGAGGATTCAGCCGAAAGACGACCCGAAAGAAAGCCGACCCGAAAAAGGGTCGACTCGGTCAAAACCGATCGACCGAGTCTGACTTGGCAGAACGCGAATATGGATGGAAGCCGACCTAGCCGAAAGCCAATCGGACGAGACCGATCCGGAAAGAAGCTAATCCGACTCAATCGGAGGTTGGACCGGTCGAGGCTGGTGAAAACGAGGAAAAGAAAGCCAACCGAAACCGAAACCGATAGATCGAAACTGGGCCGGAAGGAGACCGACTCAATCGAAACCGAACAACCGATTCCGATTTGGCCGAATACGAATCCGATCGGAAGCCGATCAAACCGAAAGATGATCGGACAAGAGCGATCCGGAAAAAAGTCAAGGTTGATGAAGACAAGAAAGAGGCCAGTAAAAGACACTACCACGAATGACAAGGGCCAAGAATATGACGAGAGAGAACAAAGAATATGGTGGATCGGATGGCGACAATGGTTCGGGTGGAAAGAATGGGTCTACTCAAAATGGAGAGACAAAGTTGACATAGCGGGACAAACAGAGGATGAAGGGGAGACAACGAGCATCGGCAACTTCGGCACATACCGGAGGATGTGCGGGTTCGGAGGGGGCGAGTGTCGTAGTGTATTTCGTACATTACGTGAAAAAGTAAAAATAATATAACCGATTTAATTACATATAAATAAATAAAATAAGAATATCAAGATATTTATCACGTGCATAGGGCAAGATTCGAACCCTGTACCTCCACGTAGCTAAACCTCAACTTTACCATTGTGCTACCTTATCTTTAGTGTTCTACAAATAGATTTAATAACTATAAGTGGTTTATTTGCACCTACCTTTATTAAAAGGTAAATCGTGCATTTTTAGAGTGCGTGAATATTTTATAGAAAAACGCAAGCAACTAAAAAGTGACTCATGCACATCTAGCGTGCATGAGCACTATATTTAGCAAATAAAAGCAAGGATTAGAAAAGCATCACATGCACATTTAGTGTGCATGAACATATTAGAAAAAAAAAGCATGTAGCTATGCTTAGTCTCTCCCATCACTACATAAGGATGGGGAGCACAATGTAATAGGGGTGTGAAATATTTGGGAAATTGGATATATTTCCTAAAACACCAATTAATAAAATATACTCGTGGGATTCACGAAGTTTAAGATAATCTATCTCTTTCAATCTAAATTCATATTCTTACATAAATATTGATTAATGTAATACTTGTGGGATTCACAAGGTTTGATCTCTTTTCTCAATCTACTCTAATCTATTCTAAATTATTTCAATTTATTACTACGATTTAGATAAACTAAAACAATTATACTTGTGGGATTCACAAGTTTCTATATCTCTTTCTTATAATCTATTCATATTCATAACTAGATTAGCCTCAAATTCTTCCTCCTCCTAGTCCAAAACCCCAGTGGTTCCCACCCGACTCACGCAAACGATCCGGAGCTGAAAGGCACGACAACGTATGCATATGAGGTCAATACCTCGATTTCGTTGTAAATGATATGCGTAAGAGGTCAATACCTCAATTGCTTATCACGATGAACCCTTACTTTTGGATGTTTTGTGTGCGTAGATGGTATATGCCTCGATTACGTATCTTGATTACATCATTTTTGGCTATTTGATGTAACGATTTGTTTAATGTACACATATGTGGTCACGTTGTCGTGAAGAAAACCGTCCATAGGCGGAATCGGCGCACCAAGGCGTGGAACCGGTTCTTCACGCGCGCACGCTCCAAGTAGTACATAGAAGCGAATTAGGAGGATAATCGGCAGGAACGGGCCCTAACTCAAGTGGAGACAAAGACCGCGCGAACAGTCTTTTCGGTCGCGCGCGCGAACTGTACGAGTCGGCGGCGTAACTACGCGGATGCGTGGAAAAACGGAGCGGATCCCTGTCCAAAAGGGACAGGGAATAAAGCTGACAGGACGGCCTGCTCGTCGGCCTATATAAGGAGCGGGAAAGAGCTGTTGCAGAGATATCTCGCGCAGAGAGGACGAAGTGCTGCCGGACCGTTTCTGGACGCTTCGCTCTCTGTTTCCTTCCTTCTTGAGCTCCATAGCTTTCCGTGCAGGGTTCCGAGGAGGCTCGCGCTGTTTTCGAGGAACGCCCGAGTGCTTCCGGCAGCACCTCCGACCAGCTACAGCCCTTTGAGCGTCGAAGTGAACAGGCATCGGCATCTGTTCGCCGGCCTGTTCGGTCGTAACCAACCTGTGCCCCGTCGAGGGTTGTAGTCGTGTTAGCCGTTTTTCTTAATATACACATTTAGCCATTCGCATCTGTCTGTGTCGGTTTCTGTTCGTGTTCTCCGTGCTGAAGGGCCGTGTCCCTGTGTACCCCCGGTCCTGCGTAGCCGGTTCTCTCTCTTTCCCCCTCCCTCGCTTGCTCTTTGGTTCGAGACCCCCGCGGTCCCGCCTCGATTCCACACGCACTTGCATAATATCCCGACATCTTGGTGAACCCGACGTGAAAGAGGCGGCAGAAGAGCAGAAGATGAGGGGGTCGGATCTCGCAGAGGCCATGGCTTCGGCCGTGGATCGGATTGTAAACGCGCGCGAGAGCACCGGTGCCCTCGACAGAGCTATTGAGGCGGTCGTCGGTACGATCGGCCGGTTCGATGGGAAGGATGCCACGAAGTATTTGGCGTCCTACGGTGCAGAGATGCTGATACGGGACATTCCGGAAGGAAGGCGTCTTGCCGGATTTCCCCGAGTGGCGATGCCGAGCATCCATGCGGAGGTGCTCGAGGTGCGGGCGGAGAGCCGTACCTGGGAGGAGTTCGAAGGTCGGCTCCTAGAGAAATACGGGCTGGACGACGTGCTCCGGCTTTCGAAGCGAAGGTTCATGGAATGGGTGGAGTCCCCGGGGAAGGGAAGAAACGCGTCGGCACTCCTCCGGGAGTTCGAGGAAAACTTTGCGCGCCTTTCGGCGCTCGACCGAACCATCCTGGACACGAGCCGGGTCTTGCTGTTTGTCAAGTCGGTCGACGAGCGGGATCGGGAGCAAGTGGGCCTCTTGCTGGAAACCGAAGACGGGCTCACTACCGACTGGGCGGCTGTCAAGAAGGTCTGTGGCCGTTTCGACAAACGGCGAGAATGGGCGGATAACGGGGTAACCGGGTCGGGCTCGGTCGCAGCAAGGAAGTTCGAACCAGCGCCACAGGTGCGAAAGGAAGAGACCCGAGAGTGGTTGGAAACCGGTTCGGCTTCGACCGGCGTAGTCAGAGGCTCAACCGGAGGAGCGGCGCTGGAGGAATTGACGAGGGCGGTAAAGGACCTCCAAATCGCGCAAGCCCGAAGGGAAGGTGGCGAACCGGCTCGTGACCGACGGCCGGCGGCAGGAAACAGGTGCATGTGGTGCGATGAAGTCGGCCACATTCGGAAGGACTGCGGCGACTTCGCGGAGGCGCTGAGGGACAGGGTGGTGTACCTGTGGGAAGGACGGGTGCATGCCAGCGACACCCGAAGGGCCCTGAGCCGAAACGACGGAAAAGGTGGTATGAAAAGGTTGATGGAAGAGGCGGCGGCCCGACACGCGGAAACCGTCCACTACTCGGCGTCGGCCGGCATTCGAGTCGGGGGCGGCGAGGCCCGAAGGGAAAGCAAAGCCGGATTCTGGCCGACGATGCTGGAAGGCCTTGCCGGTGCAAGGCTTAAAGGGGAGGAATCGGACCGTGCGGAGAAACGGGTACGGGAGATGACCGGGTGGAGCGACCCGGTCGAGGAACGGACGGGCTTCGTGGAAGCCGCTTGCCAGAACTACGAGGCTCTGGTAGAAGAGAAGCGGGTGGGGAAACCCGGGACGACCGGGCCCTCACAACGATACGAGACCCGGTCCGGGCCACGACGGGACGAATCCGGCGGGGCCGGCACGCAAGATAAACCCCAGAAGGGCGGGTACCGTCTGGGGACGGAGATAGAAAGGACCACGGACTTACGGAAGGTCCTGGAGGAACGGATCCTCGACAGCAAGGTGGAGCTGTCGTTACGAGAGGTGCTGGGAATCGCCAAGAAGGAGTTCCACGACTCCATCGTGGACTTGGTGAAACGGAAGAGGCTGTCGACGGAGACAACCGGAAAGACCGGTGGAAGTGCGGACGACGCACCTAGACGACATGGCGCTGGGAGACGAGTGGGCGGAAAGCCACTATTCGAGGCCACACTGGGCCCGAGCGACCACGGAAACCCCGGTGAAGATCGGCGATGTCCAGGAACCGGTGACAGCTTTGGTGGACCACGGATCGGAGATCAATTTGATGTCCATGGACTTCTATAAGAAGGGCAAATGGCCGATCAACACCAAGCACGGGTGGAAAATAAGGGCAGCAACGCGCGCCACCGAGGAACTGCACGGGGCCTGTCCGAATGTGCGAGTCAAGATTGGCGACGTCGAGATTGACCAGCACTTCTTCGTGCAGGAGACGTCTTCGCATCCGGTCATTCTGGGAGAGCCGTACATCACGGCGGCGCGAATGGAGACCAAAGTGCTGGACAATGGTTCGGCCTACGCGAGAGTCAAAAGCCAAGACGGGCGCCATTCGGTCCAGTTTCTGACGGTAAGGCCGAACCACGAACGTAACCGCGATTCCCTCGGTTCCGAAACCCGAGAGGATTTTTAGAGAGGACTGCCAAGGCGTGGGGCCGCGACAGTCCGGATGCTCCGGGAAAACCCCACATCTGTACGATAAAACCGTGTACAATAGGTAGGAAATTTTGCTTCTCCGACAGCGGAGCATGTACGATGGTCGGCATCACCGGCCGAGAGAAAACAAAGACGGAGGGGAGACTTCGGGCGTGCGGAGTTCTCGGCTCTGACGAAGGAATCAACGGAGCCGTGGAGGCAGTCTCTTTCGACGACACCTTGGGAATGCTGGGGAAGGTAGTCGAAGAAGACCTTAACGAAGACCGGACGATACCGGTATGTTCCGAAGAAATGTACGAAGTCATCGCGGACTTCGGTCGAGGGCTCGAGTCGGAACGGACGGCCCGGGTGAGCACCAAGTACAAGACAGTGGACCGGAAGGTGAGGCCAGTTGCGGCGCCCTTACCGGAGGGCAGTGAATTCCGGATTAAAGGGGTTGCATCGGACCCCAGCTTACGAGATCGGGCCTGCATAGGACACACCTTCACCAACGAGACGCTCCGCGAGCTGAAGATCGGTGGGGGCGGGTTCCTACTGCCGGCGGAGGAAGACCGGTTCCGGAGAATGCTCGGAAGGCACGGGAAAGCCTTCGCATTCTCGCCGGAGGAAATCGGGTGCGTGGACCCGACGATCGTAGAGCCGATGGTGATATTCACGGTACCGCATGTACCGTGGAATCTCAAGCCAATTTCGGTTCCGAGAGCTCACATCCCGAAGTTGATGGAGCTGTTGAAGCAGAAAGTTGATATGGGCATTCTCGAGCCGTCGAGCGCCCCGTATTCAAACCGCTGGTTTACCGTACCAAAGAAAAACGGATCATTGCGCTTCATTCAGGACCTGCAGTCGGTCAATAGAGTGACCATTCGGAACGCGGGGATCGGACCGACCATAGACGAGTTCGCGGAGGCCTTCGCCGGAAGGTCGATTTACTCGGTCGGTGATCTATACTCAGGGTATGACCAGTTCCAGCTAGCCGTGGAGAGCAGAGACATTACGACGATGCGAACTCCCCTCGGCCTAGTGCGGATGTGTACGCTGCCGCAAGGAGGGACCAACTCGGTGGCCCACATGGTGAATGCGATGAACAAGGTGCTGAGGGACTGCATCCCGAACATCACCATGCCGTTTCTAGACGACATCCCAATCAAGGGATGCCCGGTAGAAGAGAAGGACGAGACGATCGGGCCGGACGGATGCCGGCGATTCGTGACGGCGCACATCGACGACTGCGAGAAGGTGCTGCAAAGGCTAGAGGAGGCGAGGCTCACCTTCTCGGGGGAGAAATCAGCCTTCGGGCAGTCGGAAATCATGGTGGTCGGACACTTATGTGGGCCATATGGCCGGAAACCGTCTCCGGCAAAGGTAGAAGCCATCTCCGCGATGAAGCCCGACTGCAGCTCGGTCACGGAAGTGCGAAGATTCCTGGGGGCATGCGCATTCTACCACATATGGATCCCGCATTACGCCCACGTTGCGGAGCCGCTATACGGATTACTGAGGAAAGGGCGAAGATTCGAATGGCTAGACAAGCACACGGAGTCGGTCCGGAAGCTGAAGGAGGCTCTTTCGGCAGCACCGGCGCTCCGAAAGGCCGTCTACAGGAAGGGCACCCCAGTGTACATAACGGTTGACACGAGTCCGACCGGAATCGGGTGGGTCGTCAACCAAGAAGACGAGGACGGCAATCGGTTCTCGATCCGATTCGGTGCGAAGGTCCTCAGCGAACGGCAGCGAGGATACGCCCAGGTTAAACGCGAACTCTAGGGTATCGTTTCGGCGGTGAAGGCCGACAAGGACTATCTGATCGGGACGGAGGTAATCATAGAGACGGATTGCATGCCGATTCTCGGCATGATTTCCGGATGCGCGACGCCGGACCTGGCAATGCTCAGGTGGATAGCGTATATCAAGTCCCTAGACCCGGTAATACGACACATTTCCGGGAAAGACAACGCCATGGCCGACATGCTTTCAAGGGCGAGATTCGATGACGAGGGCGGCATGGTTTCGGAGGACGAAGACGTCGGCGTGGACTTCTTCGAGACTGCGTATGTAACAACAGACGGAACAAGCACTCCGGCGCTTAACGACTTCGACGCGAGCAAGTACGACGGGGAGTGGCTGCAGATCGGTGGGTTTCTGAAGACAATGACGCCCGATGCGTCATGGACGAAGGACGAGGCCGACCGGATCCGGAAGAAAGCGTACCGGTTCTTTCTCCGGGATAGCTGTCTATGGAAGCACCCGAAGAAGAAGGACGGCGTTCCGCTCCGGGTGGTGGCGATGAAGGAAGAACAGGAGGAGCTGCTGACGGCCTACCACGACAGCCCTTGGGCTGGACACCGTGGAACATGGGCTACGTTTGAGAAACTGAAGGGGAAGTATTGGTGGCCGGGGCAGTACCAGGACGTGCATCGGTTCGTGACAACTTGCGAGAGCTGTCAGATGCACTCCACAGTCCGACATTGGGACGAGCTTCACCCCACGTACCCTCCGACCATCCACTTCAAATGGATGGTAGATCTGGTGACGATGCCAATGGGAGTAGGACAGATGCGGTACCTGGTCCTAGCGCGGGAGGATCTGACGAACCAGGTGGAAGGCCGGGCCCTTCCGAACAAAACAACCGCGGCCGTATGCCGGTTCCTAGTCGAGGACGTGATATGCCGGTATGGGTGCGTCGGAAAGATCGTGGCTGACCGAGGGGAGTTGGACGCCGAAGAAGCCGCGGAGCTGTTCGACCGGCTGGGAGTCAAGCTCTCGCTCACCACTGCGTACAATCCGGAGGCGAATGGAAAGGTGGAGCGCGGACACGGACCGATCGTCAAGGCGTTGGTTCGGGCATGCAGAGGCCGAGTCGGTAACTGGCCGCGGCTGCTACCTTATGCTTTGTGGGCGGACCGGACCACGCACAGTTCGGTAACCGGGTACATGCCGACGGAGCTCATGTTCGGCCAGAAGCCGATCATGCCGATGGAACGGACGATCTCCTCGTGGGCAACGGTCGACTGGAGGGACGAGATGAGCCGGGAGGAGTTGTTGGCCGCGCGCATACGACAGCTCGAGCGGAGACCGGAGGACGTGGAACTGGCTGCGGAGAAGCTCCGAGTGGCGAGGAGAAAGAACAAAGCCAGGTTCGACCGAACGCACCGGCTCCGACCGAAGAAAATCGAAGAAGGTGACTGGGTGCTCGTCTACGATAGCAGCCTCGACAACCAGCACCGAGCTACACGGAAGTTCGCACGAAGGTGGTTCGGGCCTTACGTGGTACGGAGCGCCAATGACAACGGGACATACCACCTGGCGGAACTCGACGGCACGAGAATGACGATACCGGTTGCAGGGAAACGGATCAAAGCGTTCAAGAAGCGACACGACGACGAGCCAGACCCGGCTCTCCTGGTCGGCAGTGACGAACGATCCGAAAACGAGGAAGAACCGACGGGCGAGGAATGAAGACGGGCCGGTTTTCTCCGTCCCAACTCTCTTGGCGCATACCGGAGGATGCGCGGTTAGGTGGGGGCGGATGTCGTGAAGAAAACCGTCCATAGGCGGAATCGGCGCACCAAGGCGTGGGAACCGGTTCTTCACGCGCGCACGCTCCAAGTAGTACATAGAAGCGAATTAGGAGGATAATCGGCAGGAACGGGCCCTAACTCAAGTGGAGACAAAGACCGCGCGAACAGTCTTTTCGGTCGCGCGCGCGAACTGTACGAGTCGGCGGCGTAACTACGCGGATGCGTGGAAAAACGGAGCGGATCCCTGTCCAAAAGGGACAGGGAATAAAGCTGACAGGACGGCCTGCTCGTCGGCCTATATAAGGAGCGGGAAAGAGCTGTTGCAGAGATATCTCGCGCAGAGAGGACGAAGTGCTGCCGGACCGTTTCTGGACGCTTCGCTCTCTGTTTCCTTCCTTCTTGAGCTCCATAGCTTTCCGTGCAGGGTTCCGAGGAGGCTCGCGCTGTTTTCGAGGAACGCCCGAGTGCTTCCGGCAGCACCTCCGACCAGCTACAGCCCTTTGAGCGTCGAAGTGAACAGGCATCGGCATCTGTTCGCCGGCCTGTTCGGTCGTAACCAACCTGTGCCCCGTCGAGGGTTGTAGTCGTGTTAGCCGTTTTTCTTAATATACACATTTAGCCATTCGCATCTGTCTGTGTCGGTGTCTGTTCGTGTTCTCCGTGCTGAAGGGCCGTGTCCCTGTGTACCCCCGGTCCTGCGTAGCCGGTTCTCTCTCTTTCCCCCTCCCTCGCTTGCTCTTTGGTTCGAGACCCCCGCGGTCCCGCCTCGATTCCACACGCACTTGCATAATATCCCGACAACGTGTATACATATTTGATCGTATATATGTGATAAGTAAACATACATGTATATTTGATATTACGTGCTTTCTATCGAATGTTTTCCTTGTCGGGAAAAGGATCTTGGTGGCTGTCCTCACATTTTTGTGAGAATGGCGTTTTCACCATCCCTTTTTCAACAATTTTTTGTTGACATCCCCGTTGGTCACTTTGATATTTCGTTACGTAATGAAACAATCATAGACACAATGGTGTTGAGTACGTAGGGTTTAACCCACTTCATGTGAGGTCGCTCCTATGACACACATATCCACCATCCCTCCCTCATTACATGGATATGATGCCACCATGAGATCATTCTTACAAAAGGCATTCGTAATAACGTAACCATGTGATGGGCCACGTGGGCCTATTACGAAAAGAGGCCTCATTTGGCTTGACCATTGTGAAAGTGTTTTTAGAATTCAAGGTATTGAAGTCTATAAGAATATAAGGTATGGTGCGTTCACATCCGGAAGGCAAGATCACGAGCTAAGGTCTTGAGGATAAGTCAAACAAAAAGCAAGTCACGTGGAGAAAAGTAAAAGAAGAAAAAAGCGGGCACCAAAATGCAGTCTACAACGAACACTCATAACTCATTCGTTTGGACGCCAAATATAATGTGTAAATATGGATTAGAAAGCTTATGACGAGAGCTATCCGTAGCTTTTTAAAACTCTAAATTTGGAGCATGGATGAGGGAGATATGACGATTAGAAGATCATTGTGTCATAGCTAAGAATAGGAGATGGAAAAGCTGTAAAAAAAGCGTGGAAAAGAAAGCAAGCGAAACTTATCTACTAGAGGAGAACTTCATATAAAGCAAGAAGAGTGAGGTGGTGAGGAGGAGCCTTTTTCTGGTGGGGTTTTTCTTGCCTATTCATGTAGTGCGTTTTTTCTAGTGATCAATTCATCCTTGTAGGCTTGAATTAATAAGGAGTGATGATCATAGAAACAAGAGAAAGAAGATACATAAACTCAAGCCTACAAGGATGAATTGATCACTAGAAAAAACGCACTACATGAATAGGCAAGAAAAACCCCACCAGAAAAAGGCTCCTCCTCACCACCTCACTCTTCTTGCTTTATATGAAGTTCTCCTCTAGTAGATAAGTTTCGCTTGCTTTCTTTTCCACGCTTTTTTTACAGCTTTTCCATCTCCTATTCTTAGCTATGACACAACGATCTTCTAATCGTCATATCTCCCTCATCCATGCTCCAAATTTAGAGCTTTAAAAACCTACGGATAGCTCTCTTCACAAACTTTCCAACCCATATTTACACATTATATTTGGCTTCCAAACGAATGAGTTATGAGCGTTCGTTGTAGACTGCATTTTGGTGCCCGCTTTTTTCTTCTTTTACTTTTCTCCACGTGACTTGCTTTTTGTTTGACTTATCCTCAAGACCTTAGCTCGTGATCTTGCCTTCCGGATGTGAACGCACCATACCTTATATTCTTGTAGACTTCAATACCTTGAATTCTAAAAACACTTTCACATTTAGCCCTCCCCCTTGCTTTTTTGTGAACCATTTATGGTGAACCCTAAGCTACTAATAAAACTAAAGGTTCTCCTTCGCCTTATTCATGGCTATAGACAAAGAAGGAGAAGATAAATAGAAAAGAAACAAACTATGTGAGTAAAACCCCCGCTAGTCGATAGGAAAAACCTCACACTTCTAAACACACACACATACACATTGACAATTGCCATCACCATCTTTCTCCTTGTCAACACAAAGAAAGAGGTTACAACAATTAGTATATCTTCATCAACTTTCCAAACAGAAGTAGGTCTATGTGATACATAACTCTTGATAGAAGTAAGCATGTTAACATATGAATAAATCTTTCGAGCGAGCGAACCTTTTGTACAAATACCTTCAAAGCTTCGAGACTTGTCAGAATTGTCATATTTTGAATTATGTCAATCTTTGCTTCATCAACATGACTTCCTTCTTGGCACACCACATTCTCCACATTACCTTGTTTTTTATGTATGACCATTTCATCTAGAATCTCATCTCGAAAAGGAAGCAAAAATAAATCTCGTTTGGTTGAATCATTCAAGGATTGGAAGTTGACGTCTTTCTCCTTTGGAACAACCACAATAAGTGAGACAAACTTCAAATTCTCCAACTTGATGTGGTGCTTGATGCCTTCTACTCTTATCTGTGAATACTCATTTATGAATAACTTTGTAAACTTAAAAAAGAGAGAAATAAACCTTAGATCCTCTCCTCCTTGGACATCGTTTGAAATCATCTTCTTTTTCCCCTTTAGGGTGATAATACTTTTCTCTTCAATGACTTCTTCTTCCTCCTTAGACACCATGTGGAATGATTTGTTTTCCCTATCCCACGAATATTCATCAATTGTTATGCTTTCCTCTTCTTGCTTCCCAATGTCGATAGATGATTCCTTCTCCTTTATACATTTGATTAGTTGTGGTGGATCCTTTGATGGTGATAAGTTAATGATACTCCAATCATGCATTACAAGTAAATCTCTTGGCTCTTGGTCAAATTGTTGTTGAAGAGTTGATGCCCACATAACTTTGTTGCTACTCAATGCAAATCCAAAACATAAATCATGCACGAACACCTTCATACACTGCAACTTGGCACTTACCAATGCTTCCTTACACGCATTGATCTCCAAAAGCCAATCTCCAGCTATCACTTCTAGGTTACCTTCTTCATCTTGCAACTTCGTTGTGGGTACTTCACCATCAACAACTTCTTTTGTCATATCTTCCATTTCATCTTGCACATATTCATCATCAACCACCATATCACTTGTTGTATCAATAATGTCCTCAACATGATGTACATTGGAATCACCATCCATAACATCGCTTCTCATAACTATCTCCTTAGATTCGTCTTTCACATCATCATTCTTTATATCATGGTTGTCCTCATGAACTAGATGGGGTAACTCCACATTCATCACCTCTTCTTCATTGTCTCTAGAATCACCTTCATAGACATCATTATAACTCCAAAAATTAGAATAATGATATGAGGGAACCTGTTGAATCGGACATTGCAAGTAGGCTGGTTGTTGGCTCATGACCGATCCACAATTATTATAGCTTGGATTTATGGTATATGACGCCGATAATCCATATGCTTCACCGAATAACAACTTCTTCAATTGTTGATCATAACTTTGACATACTCGAAGCAAATCATGGAAAGACCTTGGGTACTTCATATGCACTTCATATTGAAAATATGGATCTAGCCTTGCTTTGAATCTTTCCATCTTGAAGTATACATCTTCAACGCCTCCAACAAGTCCAATCCAAGTGGACCATATATCCAAAAACGTCTTCTCATACTCGAGGTAGCACATTGGTGAAACCATACGCAATTGGAAAAGTTCTCTTCGTAGATCTGTCGCATCGCGAACTCCATATCTTGCCATTAGTTTGATGATGAATCGGTAGATCCAACCATCAATTAGTGGACAACCGTTCCTCCCGTTATACAGAAAGGATCGACCCTCCCTGGAGCGCCAAAAATGAAAAGAGAGATATGATGATAGAAAAGAGAGAGAAGGAAGATATAGAAACCCAAATCTACAAAGATATATTAATAAGGAGTGATGATCATAGAAACAAGAGAAAGAAGATACATAAACTCAAGCCTACAAGGATGAATTGATCACTAGAAAAACACACTACATGAATAGGCAAGAAAAACCCCACAAGAAAAAAGCTCCCCTCACCACCTCACTCTTCTTGCTTTATATGAAGTTCTCCTCTAGTAGATAAGTTTCGCTTGCTTTCTTTTCCACGCTTTTTTTACAGCTTTTCCATCTCCTATTCTTAGCTATGATACAACGATCTTCTAATCGTCATATCTCCCTCGTAGAAGCTCTAAATTTAGAGCTTTAAAAACCTATGGATAGCTCTCTTCACAAACTTTCCAATCCATATTTACACATTATATTTGGCTTCCAAACGAATGAGTTATGAGCGTTCGTTGTAGACTGCATTTTGGTGCCCGCTTTTTTCTTCTTTTACTTTTCTCCACGTGACTTGCTTTTTGTTTGACTTATCCTCAAGACCTTAGCTCGTGATCTTGCCTTCCGGATGTGAACGCACCATACCTTATATTCTTGTAGACTTCAATACCTTGAATTCTAAAAACACTTTCACACAAGGTTGCACTTTGGCGTATGCCATTGTAATTATGAGACTTGAGGGTAGGTAACGTACCAAATGTTGGGAATATGTCCCTCTAGTGGGAGGAAGAACCGACTGATCGGAAAGCCGACAGTTGATGACAGGGAAGATCTGATTGTTCTGAAAGTTGACAGTCGAAGAGTCGAAAATAGTGAGTCGACTATTATTATTATAGTAATAATAATAATGATGATGTGTGGAAACAAGTCCCTCCAGATGGGAAAGAGAGAGGAGCCGAGTTGATGAGTGACCAGAAACGAGAAACGTGTATATAGCCAACTTGGGAGACTATAATTGTAAATAGTCTAAGTGTGTGCGCCCCATGAGGGCTATGTATGTAAATAACCAGAAAATTGCGTAAGTATATACGCAACTAGGGCAAACTTTAACCGTGTGACAAACAGAGTAGAAACAGAAGTTGTAGTGTGTAGGAGAGCGAGAGAGAGAGAGTGTGTGTGAGCCGTGCCATAGCTGTGTGAGTAACAGCAGACCTGAAGAGCCTTGTGCGGCTGATACACTCGACAAAGTGTTGTATTCCTCTTGGTGTTGTATATCCACTTTGTATAGTGAAGATTCTGTTCACCCGTGGTTTTCCCCATTTTAGGGTTTCCACGTAAATCTCTGTGCACCATTGTTCATCTTGTCTTTTCTTGGCATATTTCTGTGATTCGTATTTCAATGCATAGTTCGTTTATTGTGATCTATTCTACAACGATTTCTCAACACCAACAAAGTTTGTGGTAAACTAGGGGGAAATAAGGACTCTTGACATATATGTTTCTTTTAAAAATATATATATGGGCAAATGCCTTGCATATCTCTTATACGCATGAAACATTAAACATTCAAAAAGAGCAACCTAATTGGTTAGCTCAAGTGTTTAATGCATTTGTTCTCGAGGTCTCGAGTTTAAATATAACCAAGACCATACAACATTGTTGATACATATTGACTATAACACATGTTCAGACTTGAGGTCTAAGTGCACTTCAGGGTCCTCGTAATAGGACTTAAAGAGCCGAAACCACATATGTGGGCACCAAAACATAGTTTATTGTTAACATTTTTTTTGTGTATAAACTATTCATGACGCGAACATACATGGTTGAGCCTTGGGTAACCGCCATGAAAAAAATTGATATAGAGATCAGGGAAAGATATTTATTTGTCACCCCCATGGTTTTTAAAACACCTTTGTGTTACCATAGTAACTTGATCTTGAACCTCATCTCATAAGTCTAGAGGGGTATTGACGTGAGATCATGATATCGATTCATGTTTGCCCATGATATGTCTACATCACGACATGATGTTATGACTATTTGTCTGACCTTATCCTATTTCTTTGCCAGAAATAACTATTCAATGGCTCAAAATAACGACCCGATGTCATCCGCTCAAGCAAAAGGAACTCAAGGAAATCCTCCTGGACAAATTTCCATTGAGATGTGTTTTTCACAAATAAGCCAATACCTTAGTTTCACCGCTCAACAGATGACCGAACTTCAGCAATCTCAAAGTGCTCTTAAGACACGTGTCATTAGTTTACAACGTGAGACTAATAGACTTGATGAGCGATAGGGTGAACCATCGTTTGTCATTAAGCCATTTACGGGAGAAAAAAAGGAAAGAACCGAAGAAGCAATCTGCACATGGCTGGGCCGATGGGAGTCTCATTTTGAGCTCTATCCCACGTCAGATAGTATGAAGATTGCATATGTCGGCCGAGAACTAGGAGGTAAGGCTGCTGCGTGGTGGCGTAGGCTTCAAACTTTGGGGAAATTGCTCGATACCTGGATAGATTTTGTCACAGTTTTTAAGGGCCAATTTCAGCAACCTCCCTCTCAAACTGAGGCAACACAAGCTTTAATGAACCTCTCTAGCAGGAAGTTTTCCTTGCTAGAAGACTATGTCCACCATGCTAGAACCCAAATCCAAAATTCGGGTCTAGAAGGGGACAATTGGTTAATAGCTTGTTTTGTCAATGGCATCCCCAATTTGGACTATCACTGGATAGTGCATGATAAGGATCCAAAATCCTTCGAAGAGGCCATTAAAATAGTTCTTCGCTATCAACACACTTCGAAGAAGGACCACAACAAACCCAACGAAGCGCCCGGGACTAAGCAGTCACAATTCGCTAGGAAACGCAAGACACCCAACGAATTCATGGATCGCGATTGTAAGCAACAACATCCTTTTTGTGTATTTTGAAAAAAGAAGGGTCATACAAAAGAGCAATGTCCAAAGCTCCAACAGAAAGAGCACAACAGCAAAGCTAAAGCTGCAGACCATAAAGGTCAGATTCCTAATGTCGTTCAAGTCTATACACATCATTTAAGTAATTGTCAATGTTCTTTCCCTCACTATGTATTCGGTCCCAATGATTTACTACGTGCAAACGGGTATATCAATGGATCTCCTGAACAATTTTTGTTTGATTCGAGAAGCTCACACAACTTTGTGAATGATAGTTTGGTTCAGATATGGGGAATCCAACCCACCATAAGTGATCACACCTATACGGTGCACTTGGCTAATAGAAGAGTACAATACATCAACGAGGCGATTCATTCATTAGGAATTTCTATTCATACTTATATAGAGGAAGTAGACTTCCATGTAATGAATCTTTGTACCACTTATGTAATACTGGGTTATCCTTGGTTCTATAATAAAAGCTCTTCTTTATCTATTGATTGGGTTCATCAATTAATTACATTTGTACTGAACAATTGTACTCATTTTATTGAATGTGTTAAAAAACAATCTCTTTCAATTGTTTCCTCTCCATCAATATCTGAGTTGTCTTGTTCTACTCTATTTTATTGTGTACTTGATCTTGACATTCATGTTTACAATATCGATAATGTTAGGAAATAGGTCCCTCTGGATGGGAAGTGAGAACCGGATGACGAGTACCCGGCAACGGAAGACCCGGTGAGAACCGGATGTGGCGTACTCGGCAATGGAAGACCCGGTGAGGACCGGATGTGGCGTACCCGACAATGGAAGACCCGGTGAGAACCGGGTGTTGCAGGCCCGGTGAGAACCTCTCATCAGATGGAAGGGACATATATGTAAATATGTTCTAGAGAGCCCATTGGGGCTATATTTGTAAATAGCCCGAAAGTCATATCAGTATAAATATGACCTACGGCAAAGACGAGGATGTAGAGTTATTGGTGTAACTTCTGTAACTGTGTACAAAGAAGAGAGAGAGAGAGAGAGGAAGAGGTTGTTGCCTCTGTTGTAACCGCTTGGTGGCAAAGCGAGGGAGTAAGAGGTCGTTGCCTCTCTGCCCCATTTTTGTATTACTTTACATAGTGATATTTTGCAGTCTGAGGACTGTCGTAGTTTTTTCCCATAATTGGGTTTTTCCACGTTAACATCTTGTGCACTCTCTTCTTTACTGTTTCGTGCGTAGATACATCTTCCCACATCCCTTATTTCTGTGATTGATCCAACGTCTCAGTTGTGGCCGAGCATAGCTTAGGGAACCGTATTCCTGTCAAATTGGTATCAGAGCGAAACGACACCGAAAATGGACAAATTGTTGGGAGGCATGTTCAAGCTCACCGGCTCCAATTACTCAGTGTGGAAGTCGAAGATGAGGGACATGCTCGTGGTTAAAAATCTTTGGTTGCTGGTTCAGTTCGAGGACAAGAGACCGGACAAAATCGATGCCACGATATGGGAGGTGGTGCACATGAAGACAACGACGTACATACAGTGCTTTATCGACATGAGTCTATACAACAACTTCAATGAAGAGAGCAAGGCTCATGAGCTCTGGGAGAAGATTGACATTATGTTTCAGATAAAAAATGTTGTTAATCAGGTTTCGGTATTTCGGAAGCTAGTAAGACTCCGGTACCAAGATGGCTCCAACATGGCGGAGCACATGAATGCCTTCCAGGGGCTGATCCACCAGGCAACATCATTGGAAGTACCTCTCGCCGATGAGGTACTAGCACTACTCCTGCTCGGTTCCCTCCCAGATAGCTGGGAGACGTTGGTTGTCACTTTGGGCAACGCTGGGCCGGAAGGAAAACGGTTATCCCTGGCAAGAGTGAAGTCGAGCTTGCTAGATGAGGAGGCACGTTGGAAAGACAAGGATACTGACGGGAACTGGTCGTTCTTTATGCGCAACGCTCGGCCACAATCGAGCTTAGAATGATACATAGAAAACGGGAAATAAGATGCGACAGAAAGAAGAAGAAAATACACAGGAGGTTTACGTGGAAAACCCCAAACTAGGGGAAAAACCACGGCAGCCCACAGGCTGCAAACTGTCACTATGTAAGAATGTACAAAACAGTGAGTTCACGGAGGCCACGACCTCGTGCTCACGATCTTCGCCACAGGCGGCGGTTACAACAGAGGCAGCGACCTCTTTTTCTCTCTCTCTCTCTTTGTACAACGTTGCGTACTCTCTCTTCTTCTTGCACCAACAAGAAGAATGACAACAACTCACTAAAGGTTTGCCCTAAGTCATATTTATACTAATATGACTTTTCGGCTATTTACAAATATAGCCTCGATGGGCTCTCAGAAACATATTTACGAATATGTCTCTTCCTCCGGTTCTCACCGGGTTTGCGTCATCCGGCTCTCCGTAGCCGGGTGCTCCTCATCCGGTTCTCACCGGGTCTGCGTCATCCGGCTCTCCGTAGCCGGGTGCTCCTCATCCGGTTCTCACCGGGCCTGCACCATCCGGCTCTCCGTAGCCGGGTACTCCTCATCCGGTTCATACTGGGCCTGCACCATCCGGCTCTCCGTAGCGGGGTACTCCTCTTCCGGTTTCGGCCGAGGCCTATCGGCCTCGGCCGAGCTCGTTCATCAGCACTGTTCTTCTCCCTTCCCATCCGGAGGGACCTGTCTCCCAACAAATACGAACTCCGACTCCAAAGCGCTCATTACCGAATCGGAACGCGGAAGACAAAGGAACCGTAGTCCCTAGAACCGGAAGAAGTCGGGGACACGGTCAAAGTCAAGGGGGAAGCCTACCTGCTTCTATTGCGGCAAGCCGGGACACTTCCAGAAGAATTGTCGGCACTTCAGGAAAGACAAGGAAACCGATGGTACCGATTTGAAGCGGACACCGGACCGGAACGGTAAAGACTAGAGGGGAACGGACCGGAAGGGAACGACGGCAATCACGGCAAGTGAAGAAGAGTTGATGCTCATCACCGAGGAGAGTGAGCTAAACCTTGCCGGCGATGAGATGACCTGGGTGGTCGACTCCGGAGCGTCGTTCCACCTTACCCCGGACCGGAAATGCTTCTCATCCTACTCAGCTGGTGATCACGGCTGTGTCCAGATGGGGAATGAAGGTACATGCCGAATTGTCGGCATAGGAGACATGTGGTTGACAACACCAACCGGATGCAAGCTGCTGCTGAAGGATGTCCGACACGTTCCGGAGGTTCGACTGAACCTGATATGAGCCGGTCAGCTAGATGATGAAGGCTACACGGGTAGCATCCAGAATGGTGTTATGAAGTTTAGCAAAGGGAGCCTGATTGTGGCTCGGGCCTGGAAGTCAACACGCTGTACTTGATGAATGCCCGGTTATGCCTGGAGGAAGTGAACGTGGCATCCGACACTGTCGATGAGCTGTGGCACAAAAGGCTGTGTCACATGAGCGAGAAGGGGATGAAGACGCTTGTAGACGAAAACCTCATTCTAGTGAAGAACGTGCACTTGGAGAAGTGCACTGATTGTCTGGTAGGTAAACAAAACCGAACCTCCTTCTGATCGACGCCACCGATGAGACGTAATGCACCACTGGAGTTGGTGCATACTGATGTATGTCAAGTGGACACGAAGTCACATGTCGGATCGCAGTACTTCGTGATGTTCATAGATGACCACAGCCGGAAGCTGTGGGCCACACCATTGAAGACGAAGGATCAGGTGCTATCCGTCTTCAAAGAGCTCCACGTGAGAGTGGAAAGAGAAACCGGCCGGAAGCTGAAGGCGGTTCGAGCAGATAACGGAGGTGAATACCGGGGGCAGTTCGAGGAATGCTGTTGCTCGAAGGGAATCTGGCTCGAATTTACAGTGCCGAAGACGCCGGAACTAAACGGGCTGGCCGAGAGGATGAACCGGACCATAATGGAGAGGGTCCGGAGTATGCTGGCGCATGCAAAATTACCCAAGACATTTTGGGCTGAGGTGCTGTCAACAGCGACGTATGTGATAAACAGATCACCCTCAGTGCCCTTGGATGGAGACACACCGCAAAAGGTGTGGACCGGTCAGGAAGTGTCCTACCAGCATCTGAAGGTGTTCGGGTGTCTCGCGTACGTGCATGTTGCTAAGGACCGGAGAGGAAAGTTGGATCCAAAGACCCGGCCATGCATATTCCTCGGATACGACGATGAGGAGTTCGGCTACCGAGTGTGGGATCTGGTTGACAAGAACGCTTTCCGGAGCCGAGATATTATCTTCATGGTGGACAAGACTCTTGCCGACTGGGAGTCAGAGAAGAAGATAATGAACTCCGATGAGATTCGGACACACCCGGTTAAGAGCCGGTTGACACTCGAGGAACCAGCCGGTTACGGTGAGGATACCAAACTGGCAGAAGAAGAAGTAGAGGAAGTTGAAATCAGAACCGGCCAAGAGCCCGAATCGGATTCAGATGAAGATCAAATAGTGGAGCCGGTTGCCGAAGGCCAAAGACGGAAATATCCTCTCAGGGAGAGAAGGACCCCCGGAGATTTCCGGATGCAGAGCATGTGCTACTGACCGATGAGGGAGAGCTGGAAAGCTTTGAAGAAGCAAAGGATGACACCCACAACCGCAAATGGTTAAGTGCCATGCAGGATGAGATGGATTGCCTGCATGAGAACCATTCATACGAATTGGTGGAGTTGCCGAAAGAAAAATGGGCACTCCGAAATAAGTGGGTGTACATGTTGAAACCGGGAGATGCCGGCAACCCCCCAAGATACAAAGCCATGATCGTGGTGAAGGGGTTCCAGCAGAAGAAGGGCGTGGACTTCGACGAGATATTTGCCCCGGTAGTAAAGATGAACTTCATCCGGACGGTGTTGAGTATAGCGGCAAACATGGACCTTGAGGTAGAGTAGCTGGACGTGAAGACGACATTCCTTCATGGTGACCTCGAAGAGGAGATCTACATGCAGCAACCGGAAGGATTCGTGGAGAAAGGGAAGGAGCACCTGGTTTGCCAGTTGAAGAAGAGCCTGTACGGACTGAAGCAGGCTCCCCGACAATGGTACCGAAAGTTCGACTCCTTCATGACCGATCAAGGGTACCACAAGATGCAGGCCGATCACTGCGTATTCGTGAAGAAGTTCGAAGGAGGCAACTTCCTGATACTCCTTCTGTACGTGGACGACATGTTGATCGTCGGACGGGACCAAGCCAAAATACGGATGCTGAAGAAGGCTCTCAACCGAACTTTTGCAATGAAAGACTTGGGTCCAGCAAGACAGATGTTGGGGATGTATATCATCTAGGACTGGCCAAAGAAGCAATTGTGGTTATCACAGGAGAAGTACGTGACAAAGGTGCTTCAGCGGTTCAACATGTCAGACGCGAAACCGGTCGGATCGACACTTCCGGCAAACTGCAGATTATCCGGTAAGCAAAGCCCGAAGACGAAAGTAGAGAAGGCGGATATGATGAAGGTGCCATATGCCTCTGCCGTCTGGAGCTGAATGTACGCAATGGTGTGTACTCGACCGGATATTGGATACGCTGTCGAAGTGGTGAGCCAGTTTATGAGCAATCCTGGCAAGGAGCACTGGAATGCGGTTAAATGAATACTCCGGTACTTGAAGGGCACTTCGAATATGTGTCTCCGATTAAGCTCCGGTAAACCTCAACTTGACGGTTTTACCAATTCGGACATGTCGGCTGATGTGGATACTAGCCGGTCTACATCCGAGTATGTAATGACATATGCAGGGGGAGCTGTTTCGTGGCAGTCGAGGCTGTAGAAGACGGTTGTGTTGTCAACCACGGAGGCGGAGTATATGGCGGCTGTGGAAACCGTCAAGGAAATATTATGGATGAAGGACTTCATCGGATAGCTCGGTATCCGGCAAGATGAATATCGGCTCTATTGCGACAGTCAAAGTGCCATCCACCTTGGTCAGAACGCAGCGTACCATTCCAGGACGAAGCATATCCAGCGTAGGTATCACTGGATCCGGGAGCGCGTAGAAGATCGAGAGTTCGCGTTGACAAAGATCCACACGGCCGAGAATGGGTCAGATATGTTGACCAAAGTACTGATACCCGACAAGCTGGATGCATGTCAGAAGCGGATCGAACTAGTAAGACATCCCATGCCGGAGTGAAGGTGGAGTTTGTTAGGAAATAGGTCCCTCCAGATGGGAAGTGAGAACCGGATGACGAGTACCCGGCAACGGAAGACTCGGTGAGAACTGGATGTGGAGTACCCGGCAACGGAAGACCTGGTGAGAACCGGATGTGGAGTACCCGGCAACGAAAGACCCGGTGAGAACCGGATGTGGCGTACCCGGCAACGGAAGACCCGGTGAGGACCGGATGTGGCGTACCCGGAAATGGAAGACCCGGTGAGAACCGGATGTTGCAGGCCCGGTGAGAATCTCTCATCGGATGGAAGGGACATATATGTAAATATGTTCCAGAGAGCCCACTGGGGCTATATTTGTAAATAGCCCGAAAGTCATATCAGTATAAATATGACCTACGGCAAAGACGATGATGTAGAGTTATTGGTGTAACTTTTGTAACTGTGTACAAAGAAGAGAGAGAGAGAGAGAGGAAGAGGTCGTTGCCTCTGTTGTAACTGCTTGGTGGTGAAGCGAGGGAGCAAGAGGTCGTTGCCTCTGTGCCCCATTGTTGTATTACTTTACATAGTGATATTTTGTAGTCTGAGGACTGCTGTGGTTTTTTCCCATAATTGGGTTTTTCCACGTTAACATCTTGTGCACTCTCTTCTTTACTGTTTTGTGCGTAGATACATCTTCCCACATCCCTGTTTTCTGTGATTGATCCGACGTCTCGGTTGTGGCCGAGCATAGCTTAGGGAATCGTATTCCTGTCAGATAATGTCTCGGTTCAATTAACATATTTTGAACAACAACAACTTGATGAAATCTTAAATGATTTTCGTGATGTTTTTCCGAGTGAAATACCAGATGGGTTACCTCCTAAACGTAATATAGACCATCGTATAGATATTGTACCTGGCATTGCACCAATAAGTATACCTCATCGCTTAAGTCAATCCAAAGAGGATGAGGTATCTGATAGGGGTGTATAAGATAATAGATAGTTATACACTATATGAGGGCTTGACCAAACCGATTAGATGGAGTTGAAAATCATAATATATTATATAGCTCTAGGTAATTATGATTAGAGAGTATAACTCAAGAAACTAAGAAAAAAGATAGAGAAAGCGAGCAAGAAATAAGAATGTTCTGATATTCCAACATCAAGAGAATACAAAGGAGACAAACTCCACATTGAACTAAAACCAAAGACCTTCCTCTTCTAAGACACTTCTTCCTAACACTCCTCATTCACTCTTTTCCTTTACTCTTCCCCCCCTTCTCACTAATATCACTTCTTCTTTTATAACCTTCCTCTTCTTATCCACGTTCATGCTATTTTTAGAAGCTTTTTATCTCCCTATTTTTAGTTATGACACATCGACCTTCTAATCGTCATATCTCCCTCATCCGATATCCAAATTAAGCGATTTAAAAAGCTATAGAAAGCTCTTTTTACAAGCTTTCTAATACATATTTAAACGTGATATTTGGATAAACAACGAGGGAGTTATGACCATTCTATTTTTACTGTTTTTTATAGTCTGCGTTTTCTCTTTTTACTTTTCTCTTGGTCTCGTACTTTTACTTTTGACTTCTTTCCTAAGGTCTTAGTTCGTGTTCTTATCCTCAAAAGGTGAATTATCTATACTTTATATTCTCCTAATGTTCAATGGCTTAGATTCTAAAAACACTTTCACATTTAGCCCTCCTCCTTGTTAGAGGTTAAGCCATTTATGGCGAAGCACTTATTGGCAGTACTTAACAAACAAAAGCTCTCTCGCCAATCTCTTGGCTATAGACAATGAGAGAGATATAATAAAAAGAAAATAAAAAGATGTGAGTAAAACCCCCGCTAATCGGTAGGAAAAACCTCACATTCTCTACAAATAAAAAAGATAATCACTATTACCATCTTCCTCTTTGTTAATAGAGAGAAAGATGGGTCTACAATATGGACTATTAAGAAAATAATGTATGGGGAAACAAGTCCACTTCTTGCTCCCATCCATCCGTATCAACAATATCATTAGTAACTTGGGGAATATAAGTAGGTCCCCGAGTTACATACTTTTTAAGGCGCCATCCGTTCACTCGATAAGAATGAAGTGCTCCATCCACATCTTTCAATTGGTAACTTCCGTTGTCATACTTTTTGTGAACCACAAAGGGTCCTTCCCACTTATTATCAAGCTTTTGTCCTTGAATATAATCATATCTATTATCATACCTAAGAACCAATGATCCTTCTTCAATGTGGTTGCCCTTGTGTTTTTTGTCATATGCCTCCTTTCTCTTCATTGCTTGATTTAAGTAATGCTCCACAGCTTCTTCTCTTGAATATTGTAGTAGATGGTTGCTCGCTAAACGACTCATCACATCATTTCCTTTTGAGCGATGCGATGCCTCCATTAGTCTATTACTTTTGATCTCAAGTTCGATCGGAAGTAACGCTTCTTTTCCATAAACCAAATAAAAAGGAGTAAAACCTGTGGAGGATTTATAAGAAACTCTATAAGCCCAAAGAGTATCATCCAAATACCTATCCCATGTTCTTACTTTGTCTTGCACTAACTTTGTCAAATTCTTCACTATAAGCCCATTCACTTTCTCAACTGCACCATTTGCTTGAGGATAATAAGGCGTTGAATATCGATGCTTAATCTTCAACTTGCTTAATAGACAAGCTAACATTTCACTCCTAAAACCGGGTCCATGATCGGATACAATCTCCATGGGAACTCCAAATCTCGTACAAATATTCTTATACACAAATTGGGCTACATCTTTGGCTTTAATCGAGGAAGTTGCTATAGCTTCCACCCACTTTGTCATGTAGTCAATGGCCACCAAAATAAACTCTTTACCATGTTGAGTTTTCGGAAGAGGTCCTACTGCATCAATTCCCCATTTCTCGAATGGAGCAAACACCACAATGGGTTGTAAAGGTCCACTTTGTAGATGTCTTATTCCCGCTTTTTGACATGCATCACAAGATCTACACCAATCATGCACATCCCTATGGATAGTAGGCCATGTAAAACCAATTAGTAAAATCTTTCTTATCATTATATCATGGGCTAAATGCCCACCACAAACTTCTTCATGCAACTTAAAGAGTATCTTTATAATCTCGCTTTTGTTAGGAACTCTTCGTAAAACTCCATCTTTCCCTTTGTTGTACAAATCTTCACCCACCAAATGATATTGTGAAGCCTTTGCCACCAAACGCTTTCTTTGCAAAGCATTGAGGTTATTTGGAAACTCTCCTTTATTAAGAAAATTATGTACTTCCTCTAGGGAGTCTACATCTTTGCACGTCTCCAAAACACCAACGAAACCTTCCTTGATCTTATCTAATTGGGCTTGAGCTAATGCATCCGCTTCTTTATTGTATAATCTCCCCACATGCTTAACCTGTATCTTTTCAAAAGACCTTAGTAGACTCATTGCTTCTTTATAAAAATTTCTAAGCCCATCACTTTGACATTTCCAATTGCCTTGAATTTGTTTAATTACCAATAAGGAATCACCCTTAAGAATTAATCTTTTTATCTTCATAGCTTTACATAGACGAAGACCATAACACAAGGTAGCATACTCCGCTTCATTATTTGAATTCACACCACTTAATGTAATACCTTCACTTTTTACTCTGTCTCCTTGAGGATCCTTGAGAATAATCCCACCCACGGCTATGTTTGTGGCTTTGCGAAATGCCCCATCAAAGAATAAGGTGAATGCATCCTCCATATCCGGCTCGGGAAGTGCCTTTCGTAGCTTTACCAAGTCTTCTTCATGAAAGGTTTCTCTAAAGGTGAGAAGATCCGCCAATTCGGCACGCATAGTTGATTCCAATTTGACTTCAAAATCAAACTCCGCCAATAGTAGAGCCCATTTAGCAATTCGTGCTGAAATGCTCACATGTTGGAGTACATATGGGAGTAATGACATGCTAGTGATTATTACAAAATGATGAGGTAGTAGAAAGCTTCTAAACTTTTTACAAGCATATATAAGAGCTAACATCCACTTTTCTACTTCTAAGAATTCTTTCTCTACATCAGACATGGCTTTACTAATAAAATATATAGGATGCATAAGTCTATTTTCAGAATCTTGTTGCATAAGAATGGCTCCTATAGCATGAGATCCAACACTAAGAGAAAGAAAGAAGGTAGATGTTCTATCAGGTGGCTTTAGAATAGGAGCATTACATAATAGTTCTTTTATTCTTACATATTGCTCTTCAGTTGTAGATGTCCACAAGAAGTTGTTGGTGCGAAGAATAATGCGAAAAGGATAGAGAATTTGGGCCAACATATGAATGAATCGTTCAAAGTAACGAACTTTTTGAACAAATACCTCCAAATCTTTGATACTCGTGGGTGTTGTCATCTTTTGAATTGCTTCAATCTTTGAGCTATCAACTTTGATTCCTTCTTGAGACACCACATGACCAAGCATCACCACCTCCTTTTCACCTATGTGACACTTCTCTGGGTTGAGTTGCATTTTGCATTCCTCCAATCTTTTGAATGCCAAGCGAACCTTTTCCAAATGGTCTTTCCTGCTACTATAAATTGCAAAGTCATCCATAAAGACTCTAACAAACTTTCCAAAGAATGGTTGGAATACATGAATAGCAAGACGATTAAATGTAAAAACAGCATTTGTGAGTCCAAAGGGCATGCATCGATATGCAAAGCATCCCCATGGAGTGATGAATGTCGTCTTCTTTTGATCCTCTTCCGCAATACGAATTTGAAAATAACCTGAATAGCCATCACAAACAGAGTACATTTCATGACCCGCAATTTCATCTAATATTTCATCTTGGAAAGGGAGAGGAAAGTGATCCCTCTTGGTAGCCGCATTTAGAGGTTTGTAATCAACACAAACCCTCCATTTTCCATTCTTTTTAGGTACCACCACAATGGGCGAAACCCATTCAGAATCTTCCACTGGGTAAATGAATTGTGCACGCAACAAAGCTTTGACTTCCTTTAATAAGGCCTCCTTTTGCACGTGACCTAGCCTTCGCAACTTTTGCGCAACGGGAGTTGTACCCTCCTTTAGATTTATGTGATGTTGGATGACATCTACACCCCTAATATGAGCATAATCACTAATGAAAAGGTTAGGAAATTCAGAAATCAAATTAATAAATTGTTGCCTCTCTTGCCCTTTAAGATCTTTAGAAATCATCTTCTCTTTTTGCTCCATAGTAATTAAACCTCTTTCATCATCTTCTTCCTTCAAAACGGCATATGATGTGGTCATTTCCCATTCTGACGAGGAATCTTCACTTTCATCACTTTCATATGCGGACCCACTATCATATTCAGTTATTCCATCTTCTTCTTTCTCAATAAGTCTTTGTTGCCGCATATCATAATGTATGCTCACTCCTTTTGATGGCGTTATGGTCATCAAACCTTTGCTCCAATCTTGGACAACATTGAGTTCTTGCATCCATGGTCGTCCTAGTACCAAAGAATATGACGGTCCTTTTAGTGGTATTACATGAAAATCCATGGAAATGCTTACCCCAAAACACTTGATGACAACATCCTCCACTATGCCAATGCAATGGACCACTCCACCATCGGCTACAGCCACTCTTGCCGAAGATGACCTACTTATAGGAATTCCCACTTTGTTTACCACAAATTCAGAAATCAAGCTTACTCTAGCACCACTATCAACCAATGCATCTTTGATGTGAAACCCTTTGATGGAGACGGGGATGGTGGGTCGTATGTCCTTTCGATCTTCTACTCGCACGATTCCCACATAATGCACAGTCTTCCGACTTTGGCGAATACTTGCAAGTCGCCCCCACTCCTTTCGTAATGTGGGAGATAATTGGAGAAGTTGCGGCCATGTTATCCTTGGTCCACTTGAAATCAACTCATGCTTCAAATTGAAAGCTTCTACACCTTCACCCATAGGAATGTCCTCCATCTTGATCTTTCTTCTAGAGTGTCTCCTTCTCAATTTTTCCTCTTTCTCATTCTCCTTAGACTTCTTCTTTTGTCTTGAGGCACTAGATTCTCCTTCAACTTCTTTCTCCTTTTGCGAGGACCTTGTCCTTTTCACAGGAGCTACTTCAAAAGAATTATCACTATCATCAATAAAATTAAGAAGATTCACATTATGAGGAATTGTAGGAACCTGAGCCATAGGGAGTGTTACGTTTCCTTCGACTTCATTGTTGTTAGGTCGTTGTCCATTCCTTTGCACTTGATAAATGCCTCTTCCCATGCCTCTTTGTTGTCGATGAGGACATCTTGTTGAGATGTGTCCCTCCTCTTGACAAGAATAACAAATTACACCGTGATGCCCTCTAGAGCCACCACCATTGGGAATAGTGTTGTGAATTGCTTGGGATTGTCGCAAGTGGGTCATCACTTCATCAAAGCGCCGATTTACCAATGCCATGGTATCTTGTTCACTCCTCACTTGTTCAACTTCTTGGGATATACTTGTTGGGTTTATTGTTGTGGTGGTATACACATTTGGAAACACTTGTCCCCCGTGCACAATTGAAGATGAGGCTTGAAAGTTGGCACGAGGCATCAAATTTGCACCCAAAGCCGTCATTTGGGGATCCCCCAAGGAGCTCATCATCTTCACTTGTCGATCATAAGCTTGACAAACTTGGATAAGAGCTTGAAACTATGTGGGATCCTTCAAGTTTGCTTCCAAACGGAAATACATATCAAGACCCATCTTGAATCGTTCCATTTTAAACCACTCGTCTTCAGTGCCGCCACGAAGACGAATCCATGTAGTCCACAAATCCTTGAAATTTCTTTCATACTCAGTGAAACCAATTGGTGATTCCATCTTTAGTCGAAATAGCTCTTCCCTTACTTCGGTTGCACTTCGTCGTTGAATATATTTGGCACGAAACTGGTGCACCAACAATTGATATGCTCCCTGTTGGTTTGGAGGAAGAGAGTCATACCAATCTCGAGCTCGACCATAGAATGTAGCTACCAATAAAGGTAACTTCTCATTGTCGGTGATGCGTCCAATAGAGACAGCATGATGCTCAAAAGATGCCAAAAAGGCACCCGCATCTTGTGTTCTTTCACCTGAAAATGCAAATTGCATAGCTAAGTTAATGTAATATAGTAACACAATTAAATGATAAGTTCTCCCTCCTATACGGAAAGGATCCGCCCTCCCTGGAGCGCCAAAATGATAGGGGTGTATAAGATAATAGATAGTTATACACTATATGAGGGCTTGACCAAACCGATTAGATGGAGTTGAAAATCATAATATATTATATAGCTCTAGGTAATTATGATTAGAGAGTATAACTCAAGAAACTAAGAAAAAAGATAGAGAAAGCGAGCAAGAAATAAGAATGTTCTGATATTCCAACATCAAGAGAATACAAAGGAGACAAACTCCACATTGAACTAAAACCAAAGACCTTCCTCTTCTAAGACACTTCTTCCTAACACTCCTCATTCACTCTTTTCCTTTACTCTTCCCCCCCTTCTCACTAATATCACTTCTTCTTTTATAACCTTCCTCTTCTTATCCACGTTCATGCTATTTTTAGAAGCTTTTTATCTCCCTATTTTTAGCTATGACACATCGACCTTCTAATCGTCATATCTCCCTCATCCGATATCCAAATTAAGCGATTTAAAAAGCTATAGAAAGCTCTTTTTACAAGCTTTCTAATCCATATTTAAACGTGATATTTGGATAAACAACGAGGGAGTTATGACCATTCTATTTTTACTGTTTTTTATAGTCTGCGTTTTCTCTTTTTACTTTTCTCTTGGTCTCGTACTTTTACTTTTGACTTCTTTCCTAAGGTCTTAGTTCGTGTTCTTATCCTCAAAAGGTGAATTATCTATACTTTATATTCTCCTAATGTTCAATGGCTTAGATTCTAAAAACACTTTCACAGTATCTAAGCAACTCAAGGACTATTTACGATTGGGTTACATATGTTATAGTAAATCTCCATGGGGTGCACTAGTTCTCTTAGTTAAAAAGAAAGAGGGCACATGGCGTATGTGTATTAATTACCGACGCTTGAATAAAGTGACAATCAAGAATTCCTATCCATTATCCCGAGCTGACGATCTAATTGACCGTGTCCAGGGAGCTCGGTATTTTACAAAACTTGATCTCCGTACTGGCTACCATCGAATTCGTATAAGTGAGGACGATGTTCCAAAAACGGCATTTCGTACGCGCTATGGCCATTATGAGTTTTTGGTTATGCCTTTTGGTTTGACCAATGCTTCGGCTACATTTTAACAAGAAATGAATGACATTTTCTGAGAACAACTTGGAAAATTTGTCGTTATTTTCTTGGATGATATTTTAGTTTATAGCCGTACATTACAAGAACATGCTAAACAAGTCCGCTTTGTTTTACAAACATTGCGTGACAAACAGTTTTATGCGAAGATCTCAAAATGTGAGTTCTTCAAGAAATCAATTACTTATCTTGGACATCTCATAACCGAACGAGGAGTTGAAATTGATCCTTCTCGCATCGAGAAAATCAAGCTTTGCCCCACTCTTCGGAATATTCGAGAAGTTCGATAATTCCTTGGTTTTGTCGTGTTTTTGCGAAAATCCCTTCATAATTACTCCCAATTGACGACGCCGTTTACTGATATTCTAAAAGGTCAAACACGTAAGTCTACAAAACCTATTGTCTGGAATGCTACACTAGACCTCGCCTTTAAGGAACTCAAGGACTTGGTGTGGAAGGCTCCTTCTCTTCTTTTACCTGATCCTTCAAAACCTTTTGAGGTTGAAACCGATGCAAGCGATTATGCTATAGGTGCTGTCTTATATCAAGATGGTAAACCAATAACATTCGAGAGTAAGAAACTTGATTCTGCTCAATGTCGGTATACCATTCAAGAAAGCTCAAAACATGGCGCCATTATCTTTATGGAAATCGCTTTGTGGTAACTACGGACCACGAGTCCTTGAAATATTTTTGTGACCGACAAGACCTAAAAGATCGTAAGGCATGATGGGCTGATCTCATCCAGGACTTTGATTTTTCCATACGATATCGTAAAGGTTCCATGAATATTGTCGCTGATGCACTAAGTCGCATCCGTGAAGTTAACATGCTTAGCTTCACTGAAATAACATCGGATCTTTATGATCACCTTTGAGGAAAGTATCTTGATGACAGTTATTTTGCAGAATACTGAGCAAGAGTTGAGTCTGGAACAGACACCACCACATCCTCGAAGGAATACTTCCACATTGCTAACGGTCTGCTCTACCATAATGGGAAGGTTTGTGTTCCAAATTTACCCGAGGTCAAAAAGAGGATTCTTTTTTAATGCCATGATGCACCCTCAGTAAGGCACCCTGGAATACACTGTACACTCATTCTCATCTCCACTCAATTTTATTGGCCTAAGATGCGCCCTAACATACATAGCTATGTGACTAAATGTCACCAATGTCAGGTTAACAAAGCCGAGCAACTTAAAGCCGCAGGACTTTTACATCCCTTGGACATTCCCAATAATAAGTGGGAAAGTATATCCATGGATTTTATTGTTAGCCCTCCTCGCACCGAAAAAGGCCACAATGCCATATGGGTTGTGGTTGATAGAATAACTAAAATGGCTAGATTTATTGCTACCAAAACCATGGTAACAACTCTTGAATTGGCTTACCAGTTCGTTGACGAGTTATTTCGTTTTTATGGGTTACCGATGGATATCATGAGTGATTGAGATCCAAAGTTTACTAGTGACTTCTGGACGCAAGTCTTTAAGAAATTAGAAACTACATTGAGCATGAGCTCCACAGATCATCCTCAATTCGATGGACAAATAGAACGAGTAAATCAAATTATTGAGGATATGGTTCGAGCATACGTTGGTACAAAACCAACAAAATGGGAACGTTATCTCCCAATTTTGGAGTTTTCTTATAACAACTCCAAGCATACATCGACGGGATATAGTCCTTTTATGTTGATGTATGGTTTTCAGCCACGAGCCCCAGTTGATGTTAATATACATCATGATGAGTTGCGATGTACGCAAAACTTTCTTCGGGATATGCAAGATATGTTGCATATTGCATGAGATAATATAAAAACAGCTGAAGATAGAGCGCGTTTTTATGCCGATCATCATAGGCAACCTCGTGTATTCAACCCTGGACAGAAGGTATTTTTACGTGTACCTCACAATTCTAAGACATTGTCTAAGGGTAAGTGCGCTAAGTTAGCCCCACGGTTTTGTGGATCTTTTACAGTCCTCAAACGCATTGGGTCATCAGCCTATTGTCTCGCTCTTCTCGATGGTGTTAAAATTCATCCAGTTTTTCATGTGAGTCGTCTAAAAGAACTTCTAGGTTTTGGCAACGATACAGTTACAACTGAAACTCTGGTTACATCATGTACTAGAATTATCTTTTAAACCACATGTACTAGAAACAATTCTCGATGTTAAAACAAAAACATTATGTACTAAAAAAATCCGAGAATTTAAAATAAAATGGATGGATAAATCAATAAAAGATGCCACATGGGAACGCGAAAATACTCTCAGAACTAACTTCCCTAACTTTCCATTGCAAGAGTGCAATGTTTTAAAGAGGGGGAGTATATTACAGGAATGACCATATAATATCCCGTGGTGAGAATTTACCGTAGTATTCTATACACGTGGATAAGTCTGAGGGTTAAACGAGAAAGTAAAGATGGGGATGATTACTTTTAATCCTTGGGATTGAGACAACCCATTAGGCCAAGTGTGAACTTGCCTGGGGCCCTTGGGTATCGCTATAAATAAGAGGCCTAGCTATTTCATCTTTCTTTTGACTACGTCGAGACTCTGTTCTTGTGGTGGGTCAACTCTAGTAGCGAGCGTGCTAGCACCAAGTATGACTCGACGCCACGACGGTGGTATGGGACATTGATCGAGGCTCGAGTCCGTCTTGATGCCTTCACTCGGGGGTGGTCGGGTGGATCGGCACCCTTCTTTCTCTCTCTCCTTTCTATCTATCATTCTTTTATCCTTATCATATGCTTACATTAGTTCATATCTCTAATACTCTCTCTTTCATACATCGTCCCGAGTTAGGAGTAAATGTCACCTAATGCTCTCTCATAATCTAGTTGAGGTAGTTGGATCATATGTATACTTGGGAGTCACTTTCAGTGCTCGCTCAGGTAAATTCTCGATGACCCAGGCAACCAAAGATAGGCTAATGAGAAGGTATGCATCCCTCTCACTCTTAGAGAGACAATGCCACCAGGCATACTTTCTAGAGCCACGGTGTCATGAGGACTTTTTACCATGTTGGGAAAACCTAAGTGGAATGATTAAAACAAGATGTGGAACGTAGCACATATACCTATTAAATTCGTAACCTAGGAGTAAATAAGCAAATGTAAAGTGTAAGGTGTTCTACAAAAATTCGTTGAGTGTAAATATAATGATGTGGACTTGTGTGCACATAGGCACATAGGAAAGGGGAGTACGTGGGGGTACAAATATGATGGGCAATGACATTGAAAGCGTGAGGCGAGAGAGTTAAAGGCCCACCGATTTAAGATCATGGGAGTTATTCCCCATTAAAGGAAACCGGATTTGACTCCTCTTTATGTAATTTGCCTCACCCCTTACAACTATAAAAGGGAGTGAGGGGTCACTTTTGAGGGGCTTCCACTTTTGGGGTTTTCTTTGGGGAGTCACCATTTTGAGGGTTTCAGTTTAGGGTTTCATTCTTCTTCTTCTTTACCTATCCGGTTAGGGTTTCTTCTAGGGTTTTGATTTGGCCTACCCGGCCATTGTTGTAATCGTATATTGGATTCTTAATATAGTTTGTTGATGTATCTTGTCTCTATTTTCTCTACCATACTAACCTCTTATTCTTTCTCCTTTCCTCTTGAGCTCAAAGGTCAAAGGTTAAGCTCCCATTCCCCCTCTACTACCTAGTCCAAAACCCCTGCGGTCCCGCCTAAGATCCTTCACGTACCCACGGAATTACGCGACAACGGACTAAGGGATGGCTCTTCGACTCACTAGTGACCCCTTCCCTCATGTTGTTGGGATTACGGTCCCTCCGGATGGGATGATCGGATGTCCGGGAATCAGGAATGAAGACCCCGGTTCCGGATCCGGATGATGAAGACCCCGGTTACGGAGCCGGATGATGAAGAACCCGGCTACGGAGCCGGATGATGAAGACCCCGGTTACGGAGCCGGATGATGAAGACCCCGGCTACGGAGCCGGATGATGAAGACCCCGGTTACGGAGCCGGATGATGAAGACCCCGGCTACGGAGCCGGATGACGAATGTACCCGGAGAGAGATCCGGATGCGGGGACATATTAGTGAATATGTTTGCCAAGGGCCCTTGAGGCTGTATTTGTAAATAGCCCGAAAAGTCATATGTGTATAAATATGACTTAGGGCAAACAGTTTTGTAGTTGTTGCTCATTTTTTCTGTTTTCCACTTAGAGGGAGCGAAGTGAGAGCAGCCGAGAGAGAGAGTGAGAGAGAGGGAAAGGAAGAGGTCGACGCCTCTGTGTAATACCGCCGCCTGTGGCGAGGACAGCGAGCTCAAGGTCGTCGCCTTGCAGCTCGCCATTGTACATTCACTGCGTATAGTGATAGTTGGAGTCTTGCACTCCCGTGGTTTTTCCCGTCTAGGGTTTTCCACGTTAAACCCTGCGCGTTCGAGTCTCTCTCTGTGTTTTTCGATTTTCTGCTGCATTGATCCATGTTTCCTCGGTTGTGGCCGAGAGGTGAAGGTTTGGAGAGCGACAATCCCCAACAATCTGGTATCAGAGCGACTGCAGTGCAGAAAATGGAAGGCGGCAGCAGCGGGCAGCCGGGGATGATAGTGCTGAATGCGCAGAACTACGCCGACTGGAAGATAAAGATGGAGGATCTGCTCATTGTTCGGGACCTGTATGAACCGATCGACAGGTCGGAAATACCCAAGGGGGTACTTGAGACGGAATGGAGGCTTCTGAACCGGAAAGCCGTTGCAACCATTTGGCAATACGTCGACGTGAGCGTTCTACAACATGTGGCGAACGACACTAACGCATATGAGATGTGGCAGAAGCTGTCGGGCCTCTACGAGAGGAAGAATGCGTTGAACCGGACCTCCCTGATGAGGAAGATAGTGAACCTCAAGTACCAGGACGGCGAGAGTATGGTGGAACACGTAAGCACGTTCATGGGATTCGTGAACCAGCTTGCGGCGATCAAGTTCCCGTTGGAGGATGCAATGCAAGCCATCATCCTGATGTGTACATTGCCGGCAAGCTGGGAGAACTTGGTGGTGACTCTCAGCACCTCCTGCACCAAAGATAACTTGTCTCTACAAACGGTAAAGACAAGCATTTTGAACGAAGAAGCGCGTCGGAGAGATAAAGAACCGGCCTCCGATCCGAAGATGCTGCTTACCGAATCGGATCGGGGAAGAGAACGGAACCGGAGTCCGCAAAGACGGGAGAAGTCGGGGACCCGGTCGCAGTCAAGAGGAAGGCCCACATGCTTCCACTGTGGGAAGCCGGGGCACTTCCGAAAGAATTGTCGGCATTACCGAAAAGACAACGGAGCCGACGACACCGATTCGAAGAAGTCTTCGGAACGGAACGGTGCTTACCGGGGAGCCACTGACCGGAATGGTTCGGATCGGCGAGGGCAGGACCGAAAAGGAACGACGGCACTCGCGGCAAGTGAAGAGGAGATCATCACCGAAGAAGGTGAACTAAACATTGCCGGCGATGAGACTACCTGGGTGGTCGATTCCGGAGCGTCGTTCCACCTGACCCCGGAAAGAAGATACTTCTCATCCTACACAGCCGGTGAGCATGGCTGTGTTCGGATGGGAAATGAAGGTACGTGCCGGATTGCCGGCATAGGAGACGTGTGGTTGACAACCTCGACCGGATGCAAAATGTTGCTGAAGGATGTCCGACACGTTCCGGAGGTTCGATTGAACCTGATTTCGGCCGGGAGGCTAGACGATGAAGGCTACACAGGTAGCATCCGGAACTGCGTAATGAAGTTCAGCAAGGGGAGCCTGATAGTGGCTCGGGCCCGGAAAGTCAACACACTGTACCTTATGAATGCCTGGTTGTGTCCGGAGGAGTTGAACGTGGCAGCCGACACTGCCGGTGAGCTGTGGCACAAGAGACTGTGCCACATGAGTGAGAAGGGGATGAAGAGGCTTGCAGAAGACAACCTTATTCCAGTGAAGCATGTGCACCTGGAGAAGTGCACCGATTGCCTGGCCGGTAAGCAGAACCGAACCTCCTTCCACTCAAGGCCACCGACGAGACGTAGCGCACCATTGGAGTTGGTGCACACTGACGTGTGTCAAGTAGAAACGAAGTCACATGGCGGAGCCCAGTACTTCGTGACATTCATTGATGACCACAGCCGGAAGCTGTGGACGGCACCGTTGAAGACAAAGGACCAAGTGTTGTGCGTCTTCAAAGAACTCCACGCGAGAGTGGAAAGGGAATCCGGCAAGAAGCTGAAAGCGATACGAGCGGATAACAGAGGGGAATACCGGGGGCAGTTCGAGGAGTATTGTCGCTCGAAGGGAATCCGGCTCGAGTTTACTGTGCCGAAGACGCCGGAACTGAACGGGCTGGCCGAGAGGATGAACCAGACCATAATGGAGAGGGTCCGGAGTATGCTGGCGCATGCGAAATTACCCAAGGGGTTTTGGGCTGAGGCAATGTCGACGGCGACATACGTGATAAACAGATCACCCTCAGTACCTTTGGACAGAGACACGCCGCAGAGAGTGTGGACCGGTAGGGAAGTATCCTACCGGCATCTGAAGGTGTTCGGGTGTCTCGCATATGTGCATGTGGCAAAGGACCGGAGAGGAAAGCTAGATCCAAAGACCCGGCCATGCATATTCCTCGGTTACGGCGATGACGAGTTTGGCTACCGAGTATGGGACCCGGTCGACAAAAAGATATTCCGGAGTCGTGATATCATCTTCATGGAGGACAAGACACTCGCCGACTGGGAATCGGAGAAGAAGATGAAGAGCTCCAAGTCGACCGGTGAGGATCAACTCTACGAGGAGCAGTCCCGACCGGCAAGGGACCGGTTAGCACTCGAGGATCCGGCCGAAGACGGTGAAGAAACAGAACCGGCCGAGGAAGATGAAACTGATACCGGAACCGGCCCCGATCCCGAAATGGATTCGGATGAAGAGGAAACGGAGGAGCCGGTTACCGAAGCTCCGGAACGGAGATATCCTCTAAGAGAGAGAAGGGCCCCCCGGAGATTTCCGGAACCAGAGCACGTGCTGCTAACCGACGAGGGGGAGCCGGAGAGTTTTGAAGAAGCAAAGCTTGACACTCATAGCCGTAGGTGGTTAAGTGCCATGCAGGAGGAGATGGATTCCCTGCATGAGAACCACACATATGAACTTGTGGAGTTGCCGAAAGGAAAGCGGGCACTTCGAAACAAGTGGGTGTTCAAGCTGAAACCGGGAGATGCCGGAAACCCCCTGAGATACAAAGCCAGGATCGTGGTGAAGGGGTTCCAGCAGAAGAAGGGCGTCGACTTCGACGAGATATTTGCCCCGGTAGTGAAGATGACCTCCATCCGGACGGTGCTGAGCATAGCGGCAAGCATGGACCTCGAGGTAGAACAAATGGACGTGAAGACGGCATTCCTTCACGGTGACCTCGAAGAAGAGATCTACATGCAGCAACCGGAAGGATTCGAGGAGAAAGGGAAGGAGCACCTGGTATGCCGGTTGAAGAAGAGCCTTTACGGACTGAAGCAGGCTCCCCGGCAATGGTACCGGAAGTTCGACTCTTTCATGACCGACGAAGGGTACCACAAAACGCAGTCCGATCACTGCGTGTTTGTGAAGAAGTTCGAAGGAGGAGACTTTCTAATACTCCTCCTGTACGTGGACGACATGTTGATCGTCGGACGGGACCAGGTCAAGATACGGATGCTGAAGAAAGCACTTCACCGAACCTTCTCAATGAAGGACCTGGGTCCGTCGAGGCAAATACTAGGGATGCACATCATCCGGGACCGGAAGAAGAAGCAGTTGTGGCTGTCACAGGAGAAGTACGTGACAAAGGTGCTTCACCGGTTCAACATGTCGGAAGCAAGACCGGTCGGGTCAACCCTCCCGGCAAACTGCAAGTTGTCCAGCAAGCAAAGCCCCAAGACAAAGGCTGAGAAGGAGGACATGATGAAAGTACCATATGCCTCTGCCATCGGAAGCTTGATGTACGCAATGGTGTGTACAAGACCGGACATAGGATATGCAGTCGGAGTGGTGAGCCGGTACATGAGCAATCCCGGCAAAGAACACTGGAACGCGGCCAAGTGGATACTCCGATACCTGAAGGGCACGGCAAACGTGTGCCTCCGATTCGGCTCCGGTAAGCCCGAACTCGACGGCTTTACCGATTCGGATATGTCGGCTGATGCAGATACCAGCCGGTCCACATCAGGGTATGTGATGACGTATGCAGGGGGAGCTGTTTCGTGGCAGTCGAGGCTGCAGAAGACGGTTGCGTTGTCAACCACGGAGGCGGAGTACATGGCGGCTGTTGAAGCCGGCAAGGAAATAATATGGATGAAGGACTTCATTAGAGAGCTCGGTATTCGGCAAGAGGAGTACCGACTCTACTGCGACAGTCAGAGTGCCATCCACCTTGCGAAGAACGCGGCCTATCACTCCCGGACGAAGCACATCCAGCGAAGATATCACTGGATCCGGGAAAGGATAGAAGACCAGGAGTTCGTGCTGACAAAGATCCACACGGACGAGAACGGGTCAGATATGCTGACCAAAGTGCTCACACCCGACAAGCTGGAAGCGTGCCGGAAGAGGGTCGGACTGGAAAGACATCCCATGCCGAAGTGAAGGGGGAGTTTGTTGGGATTACGGTCCCTCCGGATGGGATGATCGGATGTTCGGGAATCAGGAATGAAGACCCCGGTTCCGGATCCGGATGATGAAGACCCCGGTTACGGAGCCGGATGATGAAGACCCCGGCTACGGAGCCGGATGATGAAGACCCCGGTTACGGAGCCGGATGATGAAGACCCCGGCTACGGAGCCGGATGACGAATGTACCCGGAGAGAGATCCGGATGCGGGGACATATTAGTGAATATGTTTGCCAAGGGCCCTTGAGGCTGTATTTGTAAATAGCCCGAAAAGTCATATGTGTATAAATATGACTTAGGGCAAACAGTTTTGTAGTTGTTGCTCATTTTTTCTGTTTTCCACTTAGAGGGAGCGAAGTGAGAGCAGCCGAGAGAGAGAGTGAGAGAGAGGGAAAGGAAGAGGTCGACGCCTCTGTGTAATACCGCCTCCTGTGGCGAGGACAGCGAGCTCAAGGTCATCGCCTTGCAGCTCGCCATTGTACATTCACTGCATATAGTGATAGTTGGAGTCTTGCACTCCCGTGGTTTTTCCCGTCTAGGGTTTTCCACGTTAAACCCTGCGCGTTCGAGTCTCTCTCTGTGTTTTTCGATTTTCTGCTGCATTGATCCGTGTTTCCTCGGTTGTGGCCGAGAGGTGAAGGTTTGGAGAGCGACAATCCCCAACACATGTATGCATCAATAGTATGGGCTCCAGGTCTACCATCTTTCATGTGGACGCAATTAGAGAGACCTTTGGTGACGATGTTATCACGTCAACTCCGAAGCAAATTGACAATACCACATGACATTATTAGAGCAGAGTTCAGTCTGCCCCCGATGTTAGTAGAAGCACTGTTTCAAGTGGTAGTTTTTATTCATCGGATACATAGCCAACCACAAGATAGGATATCCCGTCGAGCCTTTGAGGCATCCTGATCCCTACATGTGTCTGGAGACACTAGCTCTTGGTATAGCACTGTGGTGAGTTGGTTACTTGCAAACGACATAGACATTAATAACCTACCCCCCCTTAAGTACAACCATGGGACTGATCAAACTCTAATATCTCATGAAGACCGTAATAAAGTGCTACGCCAAGAAATATGGCAAATTTACACTCGATATAAATGGATCACCCCACTAGAGCCACTCCCATCTAAAATGTTATACTATAAGGAACACTTCTTGCACTTCTCTTGATTCTTTACATGGTATCAGAGCGATTTGGTAGCTCGATCTAGCCCATTCGCCTCATCATGATCGTGTGTTGTGCTCCACGCCGATGACCAAGAACCGGCTCATCTCTATCATAGCTTCGCTACATAGCTCGCATTCGAAGGAAGAAGAAGAAGAAGAATCGACATAATGAATACTCAAATGGGGAGCGCTCTCCCTACCGAGAAGTTGGATCGAAACAACTTCGCATCTTGGGAGTACAAGATGCACCAATACCTTGTCGGACAAGGCTATTGGAGCTACATCAAAGGAGCGCATGAAGACTGACCCGCCGAAGTGGCTCCTGCATACGCGACATGGGAGCAAGCCGCAAGCCGCAAGCCGCGTGATGTATTGCTTGGCGACGTGTGTTCATGATCACATGCTCGGCTACATTCGCGAAGCCAAGACGCCGAAGGAAGCGTGGGAAAATCTACAAAAGATTTTCGCCGCCAACACGATCGCGAGGAAGCTTCAACTCCGCCAAGAGTTGAACAACATTCAACAAAGGGACATGTCCATCACGACATACACCTTGAAGATCAAGGAGCTTTGTGACTCGCTCGGCCCAATAAGCGTAAGTATAGATGATGATGAGATGGTGCAAATATGCCTCGGCAGCCTCGCACCACGGTTTGGCGCGATGCGAACCGCCATTCTAGCACGGGAGAAATCTCCCTCCTTGGAGCTCCAATCAATGCTATTGGTCTAAGAAAACCACGTGCGTACAAGGAGCAATGAATTGGAAGGTCACATGCTCTACACGCACTCTAATGGAGGAAGAGGAAGCGAACGAGCGAGAGGCCGATTCGGCCAAGGACAAGGCGGACGAGGTCCGACCTACGACAACAACTCCCAATTTCGGCTGCAAAACGGAGGCCAACGAGGAACCTTCGCAAGAAGGGGGAGCTTCCAGTCCGGCCCGAGCCATCAAAATGCAACCGAATGTGGATATTGCGGAAAGCTCGGCCACCACGAAGAAGAGTGCCGAAAGAAGATGCGTGAATCGGCTTCCACAAGCCGACAACTCACGAATTACGCACACAACTCCGACTATGAAGATTGTGGCGGAATGTATGCACACAACTCCGATCGTGGCGAAATGTATGGGCACAACTCCGACTACGAAGATCGTGGCGGAATGTACGCATACAACTCCGACCGTGGCGGAATGTTCATGATGAAACATAGAGCAAACTCTATGTCGGCCTCTACCTCAACTAGTGCCCTCAATCTGGAGGACGTATGGTTTGTTGACTCCGGAGCCTCAAACCATATGACATCCCATAAAGAATGGTTGCTCGAACTTTGAGAGCCAGAGCGACCCGGTTATGTCGAAACCGGAGATGACACTACGCACCCGATTCAACACATCGGCAATATTCTGTTCGGAAAAGAAGGTAAGCAAAATTACATTAAAAATGTCTTGCATGTCCCGACCATTACAAAGAATTTGGTCTCTGTCGACCAAATTGTAGAGCAAGGGATGCAAGTTCGATTTAATCAAGGCAGTTGCTTCATCGAAAAAGAGGGCCGACTCATCGCACGCGGATGAAGAGAGGGCCGGATGTTCATTCTCGATTCACGCAAGATGAAATCCGCCATGTTCGCGAAAAACACGAAAGCTGACTCCGACATAGAGCTATGGCACAAGCGAATCGGCCACATCAATCTCAACAAACTCAAAGCAATGAAATCAAAAGGAGTCGTCATCGAACTCCTGACATTCAAAGAGAAGGAGATTGAAGGTGTATGTGAAGCGTGCCAATTCAGCAAGCAACACCGACACCCATTCCCGAAACAGCGGAATGTGAGCAAAGGTCTACTCGACGTAGTCCATTCCGACGTATGGGGACCAGCGCAGACAGCCACATTCGGCGGATGCCGATATTACGTGCTCTTCATCGACGACTTCTCTAGGCACACTCGGATCTACCCGATGCGGGAAAAGAGCGAAGTGTTCGGACACTTCCAAAATTTCAAGAATGAAGTTGAGAAAGCCAGGGGTCGACATGTACGATGCCTTTGATCGGATGGCGGCAAGGAGTACTTCTTGGACGATTTCACGGCGTATCTCCGAAAGGAAGGAATTCGGCGAGAATTCACTTACCGACACACTCCGCAACAAAACGGAGTAGCCGAGCGCAAAAATCGGCACATCCTCGAAGTAGCGTGGGCCATGATGAACGAGAAGCATATGCCCAAGTCGTATTGGGCCGAAGCTGCAAATACGGACGTCTACCTAATAAATCGGTGCACAACATCCGGCGTGGACGAGGTCACTCCACACGAAAAGTACTTCGGAAAGAAGCCGGACTTATCGCACATCCGGATATTCGACGCGATAGCGTACGTGCACATCCCCGACGAGAAGCGTCAAAAGCTTGACCCGAAGTTGGAGAAATGTATCCTCATAGGATACTCATTGGAGCAAAAGGGGTACAAGTGCTACAACTCCTCAACTCGAAAATCTCGAGTAAGTCGAGACGTCGTTTTTGACGAGTCCGCATCCTGGTATGCACCAGAGACAACTCCGACTCCGACTCCGCTCGACCCAGAATTCGCCGAACAAGAGATCGAGGATGAAGATCGCCTTATGCGCATATTCGAAGAAAGTCCGATCACGACCCGATTGAGCAGATCACAAGAGCCTTTGAGTTATCAAAGCACATCACGGCCTAGCCCGAAGATGGACAAAGGCAAGGCGAAAATGTCGGAATACGAAGACGATCGCTTCAACGACGATGAGTCGACTCACTCACTCGACAGTGAGTTCGGCGGTTTCGAGGTACCAATCGGAGCTAAGAAAGCCCTCATCTCTGCAAATGAAAAGCTTCGCCGATCCACTCGTGAAAAGAACCCCGTAAGCCGATTCGGCTACAACGATTATATGGCGTACCATTACGCCTTTATGATGAAGGTAGTGACAGTACGAGAGCCGGAAACCTTTTCGGAAGCTGCAAAGGACCCACGATGGATCGAAGCAATGAACGAGGAGATGCAGGCACTACGGAAGAACGAGACGTGGGATCTCGTTCCCACCTCACCACACAAAAAGGCGATTGGATGCAGATGGATCTACAAGGTGAAGTATAACGCCGATGGCTCCATAAACCGCTACAAAGCTCGACTCATAGTGAAAGGATACGCTCAGACGCATGGCGTCGACTACGCAGAGACCTTTGCCTCGGTGGCAAAGATGACGACGATGCGAACCGTAATTGCGATTGCCGCGGCGAAAGGGTGGCACCTCCATCAAATGGACATCAAGAACGCCTTTCTACAAGGCGAATTAGAAGAGGAGGTGTACATGATCTAACCATCCGGTTTCAACTCGAGCACCCATCCGAAAGCTGTTTGCCAACTCAAGAAGCCACTCTACGGCCTCAAGCAAGCACCGCATGCTTGGCATTCGAAGATAACGCAATATCTTCATCAAATCGGCTTCCGTATGTCAAAATCGGACAACTCCCTCTACATACGAAGCGATTCCGCAAGTCCGATCGTCATCATCTTATATCTGGATGACCTAGTCATTGGAGGTGAGCATCTCATCGAAATCAATAAAGTCAAATCCCTCCTTTCCAACAAGTTCGAGATGACGGACATGAAGGAGCTCCACTACTTCCTCGGCATCGAGGTAATTCGGACTCCGGCCGGAATCATGATCTCTCAACGGCACTACATCCTCAACTTGTTATACAAGTTCGGGATGGCTGAGTGCAAATCCATGGCAACCCCGCTCGATCGTAATCTCAAACTAGATGCACACTCCGGCACCAAAGCGTGTGAGCCGACTCAGTATTGGCACCTCATCGGGAGTCTCATCTACCTCACGATCACATGACCCAATCTCAGTTATCCGGTCGGTCTCCTTAGGGAATTCATGCAAACACCGCGTGATACTCACTTGGATTGCGCTAAGCGAGTTCTACGATACGTGAGTGGCACAATGGATTGTGGCATCCTCTACAAGACCGCGATGCCAATACGACTCGAGGGGTACACGGACACCGATTGGGCCGGCTACAAAGCCGATAGATGATCAACCTCCGGATTTGTTTTCTCCCTCGGCAGCGGAGCAATATCCTGGAGTAGAAAGAAGCAACCTACCATCGCTCTTTCGAGTATGGAGGCGGAATACAGGGGCGCAGCCGTAGCTGCGTGTGAAGCCGTATGGCTCAAGAGGATTTTGAAGGATCTGGGCGTACCCATCAAGGATCCGACTTCCCTTTATTGTGACAACATCAGCAGTATCTATCTGGCTCGGAACTCTGTGTTCCACGCTGTCGTGCCTTTTGGCGCCAGATCGTTTGCGTGAGTCGGTGGGAACCACTGGGGTTATGAACTAGGAAGAGGAAGAATTTGAGGCGATTTTAATTATGTATATATTATTAGAAGCTTGTGAATCCCACAAGTAGAGTTGTTTTAGTTTGTCTTAATCATAGTAATAAATTGAAATAGTTTAGAATAGTTTAGAGTAGAAATAGAAAAGAGATCAAACCTTGTGAATCCCACAAGTATTACATTAATCAATATTTATGTAAGAATATGAATTTAGATTGAAAGAGATAGATTATATAAAACTTCGTGAATCCCACGATTATATTAATTGGTGTTTTAGGAAATATATCCAATTTCCCAAATATTTTTCACACACCCATTACATTGTGCTCCTCATCCTTATATAGAGATGAGAGAGTCTTTTCTAACCCATGCATTTTCTCTAATTATAGACTCCGTGCTTTTCCTATAGATAGACTATATGCTTTATCTAAAGTGATTATGCTTTTTCTAACTTGTGCGTTTTTTTATCAACTATAGCGTTCATGCACGCTAGATGTGCATGCGTAGCTTTTTCTTTTAGCATGCGTTTTTCTTTTAACTAAAGTTTATCCTACGTGAACTTACCTTTTTTTATGTGGGACATCAACTTTTTAACACGAATGAAATGCTAGTGTAATGGTAAGACATTACATTATTAACATGGAGGTGCATGGTTTGAATCTTGCCCTATGCATGTTATATATATTTTAATATTTTCTACTATTTATTCATATTTATTAAACCGGTACTTTATAAGTTTTTCACGTAGTGTACAAAATACACTGTGACACTCGCCCCCTCCGAACCCGCACATCCTCCGGTATATGCCGAAGTTGTCGGTGATTGTTAGTCTCGTCTGTTTGTTCTCCGCATGGTTGGTTTTGTCGCCGGTCATTTTTGGTTGCCGGCTCCGATCAGTTTCCGGTTCAGTTCGGTTGCCGGCTCTATCCGGTCTCTGGTTACCGGCCCTCGTAATTCTTCGTTACTTGTTCTACCCTCCGTTTCTCTCGCTATGTCAGCTTTGTTTCTCCATTTTGAGCACATCCATTCTTTCCACCCGAACCATTGTCGCCATCCGATCCACCATAGTCTTCGTTCATTCTTTGCATTGCCATGAGTGGTTGTCATGGTCCCTTGTGGTCCTCTTGAGCATCTCGGCGTGTTGTCTCTCTCTGCTCTGCGCTTGTCTTCCGTAGGTTCTAACGCGTCGATGTCAACCTTCGAATATGCGCTCGTTGTTAGGTCCTTGTGTGGCTTTAATGCATGTTTCATTTCTCGTTGTTGCGCATGCGTCGTATTACGCCGTAGCGCATGCTTCGCATTCCATCGTAGTGCAATTTCGTTTTGGCCTAGGATATTCCCTAGGATGACCAGGCACTAATGGAGCAATTTCGTTTTGGCCTACGTAATGATGTTAAAGATTTACTCTTAACTTTCCCTGAGGAGCCAAAGTCATTGACAAAAGCAATCAGTGGTGCGGTGCGATGCGATAATCGCCTCTCCGAACGACGTTCGGAACGTCAGTTCCAAATGCCAATGACAAGATCGGAGCTGACCTACGCTTTAATCGTAGCAAAGCCTTTCCCAAGGGAGTAATTCAATACGTCTCCAACAAATACTCTGACTCCAATGGAAATCGACACCACATGTCGTCACGGACCACTATCAGAAGAAGAAAAGCAGCGACGCGGAGCAAAATCGATTATGCCTTTATTGTGGTGGACCAGGGCATATTGCAATGAATTGCCCCCATTGGCTGAAAAGGCAGGTAAATCAAATAACCAGTAGTACTAATAGTACTAAACTGAGTCTATTTCTCTAGGTGTGTCTGATAGTCCTAATAGCCCAAGACTTTCAAACAAATTTGAAATCCTTAGTCAACCACAAGAAGAGTTAAACAATTAAGTCCAGCCAAAATAGGAGTCGTTTGGTTGGATAGCCCTAGATCTGTGCAACCCATTAGTGGTTCCATTTCCTCTAAGCAAGTTAGCAATGTGTTCTTAGCTCAAGTAATGGTTAGTACTAAAAGTACTCCTCCAGTACATGTCTTAGCACTCTTAGATTTTGGAGCCAACTCTTGCTTCATGGATAGGAATTTTGTCCAAGCTCATCAAATATCCCTAAACAAAGTCACATGTCCAGCCTCTGTAGTAGTCATTGATGGTCGTCCTATTGCTTTTGGAAATATTATAGAAGAGTCAAAACCCGTTAATATTGTCCTAGATAACTTAGAATGTGTAGTATCATTTAATATAATTCGTATCCCAGAACATCCCATAGATTTTGGGATTACCATGGTTCGAATTACATAACCCAACGATAGATTTGAGAACAAGAGAAATACGGTGTCGACAAACCCAAGGATCTACTCATAAGATTGCAACCATTTCGCTACATCAGTTGCGTGAGGATGGATGCAAGGAAGAAATGTTTCCCTTCACAATATCAGTAAACCCCTCCAACATCAATAAAGAGGAGTCCACCATTCAACTTCCAGAGAAGTATCGTCATTATGCCGATGTGTTTGATAAAGTACGAGCCAGTACGCTGTCGCGAAAATACGACGAGGATACGTGAACTTGAGGCAGGACCCCGGGGCCTCCGACCAGAGAATATCAAATTCGTGTGTTTATGTACTAAGAATTAACCGAAATAAAAAAGATTGACAAATTTCATTAATAAATAGAAAGAAAGATTACAATTAATCCCAAGATTGGGATTAGAAAAAGTTTAGCTAATGAAGATTGCTAGAGTAATAGATTAGAAGAATTTGAGATATGGATTCAAAAGAAAATTAGGGTTTTTTGGCTTTGATAAGAGATTATAGTTTATGAGTTGAATAACTTCCGTATGGAAAATTTGGAATTATGAGTGATAGATCCCCTAAGAAAATTTGAATTCTTCCTTTTTGTCTCTCACCCATACACTTGCATGAAGGAACTTCAGTTTGCATCTCCCCATCCCTTTGCATGCGTTCCACATGGCGTTTTTACTTTAGTTGCATGATCTCTCCACTTTTTCTTTTCATGCCTTCCATATGATCTTTACTTTATGCATGCCTTCCAACTTTAGTTGCATGCGTCCACATGGCCTTTACTTTAGTCTCTTTTACTTTAATTTGTCACATGATCCTATCATCCGTCCATCTCGATCGTCGCCCATCCAATCCGTCTGTCTCGATCACCACCCATCCAATCCGCGTCCAACCTTGTTCGATCGCCGGTTCCACCTGATCACCGATTCCGTAAAGTCATCGGTTGCCGGATTCACCCAATTTCCAACTCCATCCGATTGTTGGTTTCACCAGTTCTGATTTGATTACCAACCGGTTCCGGTTTAGTTTCCGACCGGTTCCGGTTTGGTTTTTTGGTAAGTTGGCCACATTCATCCATCTAGACAAAGTGGCTAAAGTGCTCTTGGCACAAATGAAAAATGAGGGATCTCAATGTGCTTATATAGCTAGGGCCTTAAGTTTCCTATCTATGTGGGATAAATCATAGTTCTATTTTCTCTTTCTTCTCAAACTTCATGTTCTCATAACTTGATATGTAGTTGTCCATTTTGTATGTAGTAAAATGCGTTTTGAAGTTCTTGAGTACATCCATCTTTCTATAATAAGCTACTAATCTAATCTACAATAATTATTTCATTATTTTTTTACACAGTGTGTGAAGATTCACACGACAACGCTTCCTCACCATCGATCGTATGATTGCCCCATCGATTTACAACTAGGAAAAGAGACACCATGGGGAACGATCTACAATTTGTCACTAACCGAGCTAGAAGTCCTTGGAGCCTATATAGAGGAGAATTTGGCAAATGGTTTCATTCGACATTCGAAATCTCTAGCCGACGCACCCATTTTCTTCGTCAAGAAAAAGGATGGATCACTTCATCTTGTTGTAGATTACCGCGGATTGAATAAAGTAACCATCAGGAATAGGTATGCACTTCCCCTTATCTCAAGTCTTTTAGAACGGATCAATGGTGCAAGGTTCTTCACAAAGATCAACTTACAAGGAGCATATAACCTCGTATGGATCCAACCAAGATATGAATGGAAGACTACGTTTCGCACCAGATATGGGCACTTCGAGTATACGGTCAAGCCATTCGGCTTCACTGATGCGCCATCAGTCTTCCAACACATGTTAAATGATATATTTTGAGATCTCTTGGATGATTTTTTAATCATCTATTTGGATGATGTGCTAGTTTATTCGAAGACCCAAGAGGAGCATGATTCTCATGTACTGTTAGTACTAAAATGACTTCGAGAACATGGTCTTTATGCAAAGCTGGAAAAATGTAGTTTCAGGTGCAACTACGTAGAATTTTTGGGCTATTTCATTTCCTCAGAAGGTATCTCCATGGATCCAGCTAAGGTCAAAATGGTGGTAGAGTGGCAGACTCCGCGTTCGTTGCGAGATGTGCAATGTTTTGTAGGCTTTGTCAATTTTCACCGCAAGTTCATATAGGATTACTCAAAGCTTGTTCTACCTCTCACACAACTTACCAGGAAGGGACAATCATTCGTTTGGTCTAAAGAAATGGACAAGAGCCCCCGAGCGATCAAAGCACATCTCGGCCGAGTCCGAAGATGGACAAAGGGAAGGCAAATATGCCAAAGTATGAAGACGATCACTTCGATGGCAATGAATCAACTCACTCCGTCGATAGCGAGTTTGAAGGCCTTGAGATCCGGACAAATGGAGCGGAGAACGCCGTAGTATCCGCAAACAAGAAGCTCCGTCGATCCACCCGTGAAAAGAACCCCGTAAGCCAATTCAACTACAACGATTATATGGCGTACCATTACGCTTTTATGATGAAGGTGGCAACAGTACGGGAGCCAGAAACCTTTTCCGAAGCCACGATGGATCGAAGCAATGAACGAGGAGATGCGTGCATTACACAAGAACGAGACATGGGATTTCGTTCCCCACTCACCGCATAGGAAGGCAATCGGATGTAGATGGATCTACAAGGTGAAGTATAATGCTAACAACTCCATCAACCGCTACAAAGCTCGACTCGTACCGAAAGGATACGCACAAACACATGGCATCGACTACGAAGAGACCTTTGCCCTAGTAGCAAAGATGACGATGGTGTGGACCGTGATCGCACATGTAGCAGCAAAAGGGTGGCACCTCCATCAAATGGACGTCAAGAACACCTTTCTTCAAGGCGAATTAGACGAGGAGTTGTACATGGTACAACCACCCGGCTTCGAATTGAGCATTCATCCAAAAGCCGTATGCCAACTCAAGAAGCCTCTCTACAGCCTCAAGCAAGCACTGCGTGCTTGGCATTCGAAGATTACGCAATATCTTCTTGAAATCGGCTTTCAAATGTCGAAATTTGACAACTCCCTCTGCGTACGACACGACTCTAGAAGCTTAATTGTCACCATCCTATACGTGGATCATCTGGTCATTGGAGGTGAAATTCTTGTCGACATCAACAAGGTCAAGTCCCTCCTCTTCGGAAAATTTGAGATGACGGACATGAAGGAGATCCATTACTTCCTTAGCATCGAAGTAATTCGGATTCCGGCCTGCTGTTACCGGCCGGCAAAGGAGTCCAGAGTGTGAAACAAAGGAGTTATTTAATTATTAAGGAATGGTTGTAAGTGAGCTATTAGTGTGGACGGACGGACCGGAATCAGTATGCCATTCCGGATCCGGACCGATCCCGAACAAGTGCGGATGGCACCGTTTTGTACTACAAACCGGAAACCTATTTAAAGGCCCGGATACAATGTAATGTGGAGCGGATAATTAATGAAGCTTAGTGTTTTATCTCTCTGTGTTAATGGTCGTTCTGCATTCATTGTTATATCTTACGCGTGTGATTATTAAGGACGATCTTGCTAAGTAACCTAATTAAGTCGGATTAATCATTGAGCCTAATCCTCTTGTCGTAACACCCTTTGGTGAAGTGTCTTCCGTAGACACCCTGTGTTAGGCCATTGTCCGGCCCTAAGAGTTAACACAGTTTTTGGCGACCACGATTCCTGTTTTTGCAGCGAACGACGACATGAATGGATGACTAGATCAATGCACGACCTGGTTACAGATCGAACTCGACGCCTTGCCAAAAGGCAAAGGAGACGTGAGGCTTTCCAACAAGCGGCGCAAGAAATTAGAGTGGATCGCTCGTTTTCCAACGTAATCCGGAGAGTCGCGGAGGAGTCCTTCTGGTTACAGCAAACATCGCACCCGGACGACGGCAGCAGCCTAAGCAGCCTCCGGGAAACCGAATCCCTTCTCCAGGCATTGGCAAGCGGAGAAGGCGAAGCATAAGCCTTTTCAGCGTATGAATCGGATTCCGAAGGGGGATACAACGTGCACACGAACTACCGTAGGACGAAAGATCAGACACCTTACCGACACCGGAAGTCGAGGAGGAGAGGCCTCCGTCACCAAAAGAAGAGGAAAGACCACCGACGCCGGAGACAAATCAGGAACGACCACCGACGCCGGAGAAAAACCAAGAACGACCACCAACACCACCAGCCCGCGCACCGATACCGGACGACGACATGTCGTTCCAGTACTCCAAGTATAGAGATGATCCGGACACGGAAGCTCATGTTCACGCCTTTGAACAGACATGGGAAGCAAACCATGTGTCCCAACGATTGACCCCGGAGGAAGAGGAACGCTCTAAGATAGTGGAATTTGGCATGACATTGGAGGGACCGACAGCAAGATGGCAATAGACGCAGGACCCGTCTACCATCACCACCTTTGCAGATTTTAAAGCTAAATTCTTGCATTTTTTCCACAACGAGGTGGACTAGACAGTAATGGTGGGCTTGTTTTATACCATCCGACAGGAGGCAGGGGAGAGCATTCCCTAGTTTTTCATCCGGTTTCAACGGATGCATAGTCAGCTTGCCCGCGCACCCCCGGAGGAGGAATTACGGACTATATTCCTAAATGCGCTCCAAGAACCCCTACGCACGGTTTGCACGGTAATTGACTTCCGCGCAAATACCATCGACCAGGTCATTGACCGGGTGAGAGAGTTGGAAAAGACAAGCTCCTGGCTCACACTGGGAGCACTCCAACAGGCGTTACCGTCCGATGAAGACCTCCGATTTCGGCAAGCAATATAGTGCACAACCTGCTTGAATTCCGGACACTCGGCACTAGAATGCACTATGAGGACGCAATGTGTAATCTGTCAATCCAAGGGCCATACGACGGATAGGTGCGAGTATAATCTATTGAACCGGCAAGCACTGCCCGTCCGACAAATAGAGCCACGCAACAGCTGGGGTGAAGAAGAGGAACGCTGGCGGTGAATGGACCGCGACCGACCGGCACAAGATGTCCGGTATGGCGATCAACGGGAGAATGATGTCTAGTACGGCGATCGGCGGGATAACTACGACCGGTACGATAGATATGATCGGTACCGGGATTACAATAGACGATACGAACATTACGACCGGGAGCACTCCCCCGGGTATCGTCAGCAGCGGGAGGAATACGGCAGATATAACGACCAACCTCGTCAAGAGTACCACAATAAGAAGAACTATAACAAAAAACGGCATTTCAAAAAAGGCGGCCACCCACGGGATCCGGAACAAGGAGCTTCAAGCAGCCAACCGGCCCAAAACCCCGCGCTTACCACAGGACCTGCCCTGGGTACAACAAACAATGCCGAATCCAGCAATACCCAATAAGCCTACTGCTACTACTGCCGACAGGAAGGCCATTATAGTAATCAATGCCCGACGAAGAGCTATGACAAACGACTGGCAGTAAATATGGTAGTCCCTGAAGTGGCAGATCTGCAGAAGGTGACCACAAGGTCAAAGGGCATGGCCAAGGAATGGGAGACGCAGG
>NW_028230648.1:0-51959 GCF_043228905.1 Azolla caroliniana
AAGACGACGTTCTTGCACGTTGACCTCGAAGAAGAGATCTACATGCAACAACCAGAGGGGTTTGTCAAGAAAGGGAAGGAGCATATGGTATGCTAGTTGAAGAAGAGCTTATACGGACTAAAGCAAGCTCCCGGACAATTGTACCGGAAGTTCAACTCCTTCATGACCGATCAGGGATACCACAAGACATAGGCTGACCACTGCATTTTCGTGAAGAAATTTAACAGAGGCGACTTCCTGATACTTCTGTTGTATGTGGATGACATGCTAATCATTGGACCAGACCGAATCAAAATCAGGAATCTAAAGAAGGCCTTGAACCGGACCTTCTCAATGAAAGTTCAGGGTCCAGCGAGACAGATATTAGGGATACACATAGTCTGGGACCGGACGAAGAAGTTGTTGTGGTTGTCACATGAGAAGTACGTGACAAAGGTGCTCCAACGATTCGGCATGTCGGATGTTAAGCCGGTCATATCAACACTTCCGGCAAACTGCAAGTTGTTCGGGAAGCAAAGCCCGAAGACAAAGGTAGAGAAGTTGGAGATGATGAAGATACCATATGACTCTGCCATGGTGTGTACCCAGCCAGATATCAGATATGCAGTCGGAGTGGTTAGCTGGTTCACGAGTAATCCGAGAAGAGAACACTGGACCGTGGTCAAGTGGATACTCTGGCACTTGAAAGGCACCTCGAGTATGTGCCTCCGATTCGGCTCCGGTAAACCCCTGTTGGAATGCTTCACCGATTCAAACATGTCGGCTGATGCGGACACCAGCCAGTCTACATCTGGATATGTCATGACATATGCAGGGGGAGTCGTATCGTGGCAATCGAGGCTGCAGAAGTCCGTTGCACCGTCGACAACGGAAGCGGAGTACATGGCAGTCGTGGAGGCTACCAAAGAGGTAATCTGGATGTAGGACTTCATCAGAGAGCTAGGGATTCAGCAAGAGGAATTCCGGCTCTATTGCGACAGTCAAAGTGCCATCCACCTTGTGAAGAATGCGGCCTACCACTCCCGGACTAAGCACATCCAGAGGAGATATCATTGGCTTCGGGAGAAGGTAGAAGACAAAGAGTTTTCAGTGACGAAGATTCATACAGAGGAGAACGGGTCGGACATGCTGACAAAGGTGTTGTCAGCCGACAAACTGGACACGTATCGGAGACGGATCGGACGAATGAGACATCCTATGCCAGAGTGAAGGGGGAGTTTGTTGGGAAACAGGTCCCTTTGGATGGGATCAGGATGAGAACCAAACGAGTCGGAAGACAAGACGAAGGAAGGGACCGAGCCATATGGATCCGGAAACTATCCGGGTACCGGATCAGATGGATTCGGAAGCAGTCTGATTGGACTTTGTATGAACCAGCAAATAGGAACATTTTAGTAAATATGTTCAAACGTGAACGTTGATGTCATATTTGTGAATAGTCCTAAAGTTATATAAGTATAAATATAACTAGGGCAACAACTTTTTGTAAGGGGTCGTAGTGATCATCATTGTAGTTGCTATCTTTGTTGTATCATTGTACACACACATAGAGAGAGAGAGAGAGAGAAAGAGAGAAAGAGAGAGCCTAGATGGATGTAGCTTAGTCGGTAAGGTTGCCCAATGGAGACCAGGTGGTCATGGGTTCAACTCCTACATTCCACAGTGGCATCTAGTGAATTAAGAGATATATATGAAGTATATAATAGAGAGAAGTGAGAAAATTGGGTTTCGAACCCAAGACGTAGTGCTTGCTTGTAGTGTTAACAACTTACCACTAGGGTAAGCTAATTACGATAAAAAAGAGAGAGAGAGATACAGATACAGAAAGTATTTTCTGTTATAACCGCCGACTAGCAAAGACATAGAGCTCGAGGTCATTGCCTCCGAGTCTCGCATTGTATCCTTCCTCTCATAATGATAGTTGGAATCTATGGGCTCCCGTGGTTTTTTCCGATTAGGGTTTTCCACGTTAATATCAGGTGTCGTCTTATTCTGTGTAAGTGTAGTAAGTCTTTATTTCTATTTTGATTCTTCCATTGTGATTAAGACTCAATTGTGGCCGAGCACTATTTCTGCACATAAGTAATATTGCGCGTAAGCCATGAATATAGATTGCACTATCCGCAATCTGACATGGAGTGGCCATGTTGCAATCTTCCAATAGCTTAGCTTTTGTCTCACTTTTTTGTAGAACCCATTCAACCTTTCTTTTCTCTGTTTTGGAAATCATGCGCTCGACCTTCATTCTTCAAATCGCTTTTGAATGCATTGTGTCTTTTTGGGTTTCGGAAATCTTGTGCTCAACCTTGATTCTCCAAATCACATTCATTTGCATGCATGCATGTATCAAAAGGTGTTTGGGAGATGGGTTTAGGGTTCAAGGGTCATGGGTGTGGGTGTAGGTTTATGGTTTAAGAACTTGGTTCTTGTTTGCCAAACATGGGTTTAGGGTTTAGGGTTTTGAGTGTTTTAAGGAAACGAAGATTTTTGACAATGATGTGTGCACGCACGCTTGTCGAGATTAGGCTTCAGAAATAGCTAAGCAACCCAAGGTTCTGAAACCCATTATGCTCGATCTTTTCTTGGAATTGTGCACACTCCTAAACACATTGTCTTTTCTTAATCACGTTAGAGAATCTATTACAACTTTTCAGTCGTTTCGTTCACACAGAGAGAGAGACTTTGGTTGGAGGGTTGCACATCAATTGGAGAACGTCTCGTTTGATCTCTTGTACTAAGATCAATTTACAAAGTTTGGGATGGCTAGGATCAATGCTTTATAGGGGTATACATTTTCAACATCTAGGGTATCCATCGGGAGTTGATGTGGTGAATTCTCAAATAATTGAGTGGATTTACAAAAAGTTGAAAGACAAGTTTATGTATTTGAAGTCTCAATCTTGGGCATTCAATGTATGACTCGAAGTGGTGCAATGTATTTTGAAACCCATGCTTCTATATTTTTTTACCATTGTCTCCTTGGACTAAGAATTCCTTATTAAAGAAGTGTCTTCTTTGATTTATGTTGTGGTGAAAGAAGGAAATTAAGATGGAATTGTATGGAATCATTTAGCTACTCTTATGTGATGAGGTGGTTTGGCAATACTAAATTTGGATATGCATTTGATGGCTCATTGTTCTTCATTGTTACTAGATATATATGATACAACAATTTATTGAGAAAAAAGGATTGGTGCATGGGAAAACTAAGATTAAGGCATCATGGTAGCAATAGGCACACTTCTCTTAAAGTTTGACACTTTGTATCAGTAGAGGAGTTAGTAAGATTGTAGCAATAAGCTTTGCCATATTTTGAATGGGCACCATCAAATCATCAAGAGAAAATTGGTTGTTTCGGTTAAGTGTTGTTTGAAATTGGCGATGTAGTTCAGAAGAAGTGTCAAAGGTTGTTAGAGTTTGATGATCCTATAAGATGGTTATGTATTCCACCAAATTAGGGTTTTATCTGGCAAAACTTGTGAAGTATGACATTGTTGCAATGATGTTTGCCTATGAAGATGGATAATCAATCTTGGGTATTCTAGTGGTACAAGATCGTTAATGGTCAGTAATGATCATTTTGTAAATTCACTTTCATGGCTCTCATCTAAAGCACAAAAGTTTGGGGATCTAAGCAAGTTTGATGCAAGGCAATGGAAAAGGTTAAAACATACTTTACATGAACTCTTTTGTAGTTTTGATACAAAGCTTTGGTTTGGAGAATGATGATTTTGACCTTTCTTTAGGTTCAACCCTTGAGAGGAGAGGGTTGATGTTACGAGCATGACCATATAATATCTCGTGGTAAGATTGTACCATAGTATTCTATACATGTACATAAAGTGTGAGGGTTAAACGAGAGTGTAAAGAAGGGAGGATTACTTTTAATCCCAGGAATTGAGACAACCCATAAGAGCCAAGTGTGAACTTGCTTGGGGCCCGTAGGTCTAACTATAAATATGAGGGCTAGCTACCCTCATTGACACATCATATTGACTACATCGAGACTCTAATCATGTGGTGAAGAGACTCTTGTAATGAGTGGGCCAGTACCAGGTACGGCTCGTTGCCACAATGGTGGTATGGGACGCCGATCGAGGCTCGAGTCCGTCTCGATCCCTTCGCTCGGGAGTGTTCGGGTGGATCGGCACCCTTCTTTTGAGTCTCACTTCTCTATCTATCTATCTATCTATTATTTCCCTATCTTTTGCTTACATTAGGATTAAGCTCTAACAATTGACGTGAGGCATATTTTTCCTTTAGACGATCCAATTGGAATACAATATACATCGATTCATTTGATTTCCTATTACACATGCTATTAGAAAATATTTATCAGAAATATGGCAAGTTTTGCTATGTATGATGCATAGACAATGGAACTTTAGTGAATATGTGCATGGACCAACATATGAGATGGAAATCAACTTCCAAAATTTAAGGCATTGGGATTTGCAACACCATTGGAATATGTGTAGTGATTTCATGTTTGATGGTAGGCATGGAGTAAATGCATATATTTGAGACTTGAAAGGCATACTTAAGTGCGGTTGCCAAATGTGGATGTTAGTTCATGTGGGGATTGTTTCGTCACGTGAGTATTAAACTTTTTGATGGCATAGGGGAATGTATCTCTCCCTACGCACAAAGAGATGACATCAATATTGTAATGGTGGTGGTTTTGACATACAATCAATTTATTTGTGCGGTTTATCGAGATAGATAGATAGATAGATTCTATAATCGTCTTTGGAGGTCAAATATGACTTATGAGACCAAAAATATTACATTTCATGTGGTACATGTGAAAGTGAGTAACAACTCTCGATGTTCAAGAACTTTACCAATGAATGTTGTAATCAAGAGTGCACATTGTGGTTGTGAGAGAAATTCGTGCAAGGATTGTGCTCAGTCAAAGATATGTGGAAAGCATGGTCAAATGCAGAGCATTGTATCAAAGTATGATACTCATACTCTCAAACTTGTTTAGAGCAAAGTGTGCATAGCCGACCACTCTCATCACTTGTGCCCCAACGACCCTTCTCACATCGCAATGCATGTGAGCTAAGTCGCATGGAAGTAATGGTTCAAATGGTAGATAACGGGATGGGTTCTAACATGTATCAATGTGTACGGTTTCCCCGTTCCGCGAAGAATATGGTTTTGTTGTTAGGTGCAACATGTGTAGTATAATGTTTGAAGCGTGAGCCTCCACATTTGTCCCATGTCATGATACATTAGTGCTGCAAAAAAGCCTTATTTACAGAGGAATCTAGGGATGCATCATGAAGCAAGTGTCTTGCATCCCATCCACCAAACCATTTTTCCATATTTTGCATCCAACCGGAACACAAAATTTTCTTTTATGTGTCTTTTGAATCTTTTGCTTGCTTCCCATACAATTCTAAGAAGTCGATGTGAGGGAATTTTTTGAACCTTAAGCATGTATTCAACAACCCTTTCCAAGGCCATGATCTCAATGGGAAGCGATCCCGTCTCAAGGAGGAGGGTGTTGGGCGTTTGTTTCTTAACTTGTAGAAACTTTGTAAGAAAATGTTTTTTGGACATTTTTAAACTCTTTCCATGTAGATTTAGGAGCTACCACCCCATAGAGAAGCATCAGTGTCACCAAAGCGTAGAAAAGATATTTCTTGAGGACCCAACACTTAATATCACCATGATTGCATGTGTTTTCAAATGCATAATATGCTCGCTTACCCGCCTCTAAGCGGCTTGTAGCACATTCATTCCATCTATGATTTGAAGGAACTTCAAGGCCAAGATATTTGAAGCTTTCCACACATTCAAGTGGCTCAGTATTGTACATAATGCATGGTTTATCTCTTTTTTGGGTCTTCACAAGCATAATCTTTGTTTTAGAGCTATTGACACTTAATTTAGTATGCATGCAATTTTTTTCCAATGCCTTCATAAACTTTTGTGCATCTCCTAAAATATTTGCAAAAAGCACTACATCATCCGCATATAGCAAAAGCATAATGACAACATTCCCAATTGTAACTTCTTCAACACTTTCTTCCTTTACAAACTTGGCAACCATTTCTTCCAATTCATCAATGCATAAACCAAATCGTGTTTGTGAGAGTGGGCATCCTTGCTAAACACCAATAGTGCTATTACAAAAATTTGAAAGTCTTATCTCTCATACACACAACATATCCTTCTCATATATTCGGGAAATTGCAAGCATACATTCACATGGCACCTTGAGTTCTTCCATTCGCCTCCAAAGATGCTCACGGGGTACCATATCAAAAGCTTTCTTGAAGTCTACAAAGCAACAACATAAACCTTTACCTCTAAGGCAACTTTTTTTCATTAATACTCAAAGGGTGATAAGGTGATCAATAGTGCTATGGTGTTTTCAAAAGCTAGCTTGTCCATAAGCTCTCTTGCCATTATTTTAGCCCATACACTTATCTTTGATTCCATTATACATCTAAATAGTTTTGCCATTAATGAGACAACCATGATGGTTCGATAGTTGTTTGCATTATTTACATCTCCACCTTTATGTAAAGGTTTGATCCAATTAGTAGTCCAATTATATGGCATACCATGTTGCAATGCATCATTAAACATATCGCTTATCCATACATGTGCTTCCTTTCTCGTCCATTTGAGCATTTTAGCCTTTATATTGAAGATTTCTTGCCTTTCGAGAGGCCAATTTCTTAAGTCCTATGCATATATCTTCAATTGTAAAGAAGGGAGACATATATGAAAGAGAACCATAACCAAAATGTGTTTGAAAAGTCGTTTAGTAAATACACCTCGTCACGTACATGACATTGATGTTATCCTAACCAAAGGTCAACTTTGGAAAAGGAATGAACATCTTGGAGTCGATAAGAAAACTAATCAAATTGCGTAAATCAATATCCTATTTCATACCACGATTGAGTTTAATGCAAGATCATTGGCATGCATTAGAATGTTTCCTTTGTTTTTCTTAGCTAAGAACATGGGTGAGGGGAAGAAGATGGACAAATGAAACATTGGTCTAAATGTCCCTTAAATTATGTTTTGCTTTGCTATGCTTTCCTAACACACAACTTCTTCACCAACATGTAATTGAGGAAATTAAGAGTCTATTTGTCATCGGTTGAAACATTTGCATTATGACCTCTAATAATGACATGAATAGGAAACAATTGCAAATCTCGATTTTTGTTTCCCTTGCGACAGACCCTGTAGGGGGGTACTTGCCATGTGTTTGCTTGAGATCACGTTGGTTTAGGCTTGTTTTGGATGCATAACGCTACATCAGTAGTTATATTTCACTTTAGTTGGGCTCAAACAAAGGTTGCCACATGCAAGGTGGCAACATTACAAAAATGCATCCGTTCACAATGACTCTCTTTTTCTTTTTCCCTAATATACAAGTTCTTGGCCAACATGTAATTGAGGAAATTAACTTCACTTGTCATGTGTTGAAATATTTATATTGTCACCATTAGTAGTGTTATGCATAGGAAACAAAGCCATGAGGTTCAAAAGAAGTTCGCCACATACAAGGTGGGAATATCACAATCATTCTCTTCCACTTTTGAAAATTTCAATGTCTCTACACAATAGTAGCAATGGGCCCGGTTCGGTTTCAATTTCTTTGCCTTGAAACTGAACCGAACTAAATCAAAACATTTATATAAAACAAAAACCAAACCAAACCATTTAAGAAAAGGTAAACCAAATCATTTAAACCAAAACTGTTTAGGGAAAAGTTGAAACCAAATTGAACCATGTGTAATAAAAAGTTTAAACCTAACCACATTTAAAACAAACTAATTTAAAAATGTAAATAAACAAAAATATAGTAAATTAAATAATATTTAAGTTTAAATAAATAAATAACATTAATTAAACCATTAAATTACATAAACATTTAAGGGAATAAAATTTTATCCCAAAAACCAATAAACCTTCAAACCAAACCACTTAAACCTATAAACCGATAAAACCCAGGTTTTAGACCACACCAAACTAAAATGGAACCATTTATTAATAATTCAAACCAAACCAAACCGTTTAATTATTTTGGAACTAATAAACCATTAAACCATGGCTTAATGGTTTAGTTCGGTTAGGGCCGAAACCGAGCCCATAACTACACGATAGCCTTCGTAAATCACAACATTACAACATGCTATTGACATCCAAAATATAGGCATCCCTCAATGCCCAAGCTTTATTCTTAGGTTTCACAAATGTGCAATTCTTGATTGACCCCTAAACATATGTGTATTGTGTATGATTATCATATAGGGACTATCATTGTCCTCATACAATAAGTCCTTGAATTTTAGAATGACCAATGGAAATTACATCTAAGGTGTGTCGCCAATTTTGGAATAAGTTATTCTAAAATTTCTTACATGCAAACAATTTAAGCAAGAGACTCCCCTTTAATTGTTTATACGTAGGAGGCACATCGTACTAGAAGTTGAATATTCAAAGTTAGTGAGATAGATCACCAAGTTGGAGAAGAGAAGGCATGAAATGATAGTGAGTATAGAGGATGGTAATTGAAAGGTCAAAGAGTTGAATGGAATAGGGAGAAATCACAACAGCCATATTAAAATATCTTACAAATTGCATGTTGATAGATTGTTCAAGATTCATAAATTTTGTCATTAATTGATTGGATCTTATGTACTCAAGTTATCTCAATAAATATTCACCATTACCATGCATATAGACAATTTCCAATACTTTTCATAAAGAAGTCAAGAAAATAGGTTGGATAAACATGACTTTTGTATGTATATTGATTTTTCTACCATAAATACTTGACATATTTAGCTTGTTGGTTTCGATAATTAAGGTCAGTTCCAGACATTTCATCAATGAGCAATGGCCTCTTCCAAAGCTTTTAGGCTTTTGTATGTATACATCTTATCACACATACTTTTAGTAATACATTATATTACTTTGCAAAACATTCACAGAAAGAAGCTTTATGATGAATCATTGAAATTGAGGAATACAAATACATCTGTCAAATAACTGTCATCTTCCTTCGAATGTAGTGAGGAATTTTTTTTCAACTAATGCAAGTTGCACTGGACGACAGCTTATCTGACCAAGATGTCTATCTTGACATTAATGCACCTTATTTAGTCGGGTGGTCAATATGTAATAGGGATTTGATGTTGGGGCATTTCAAAGAGTCATGAGACATGCATATAATACACTTAAAACAATGATGGTATGGTTTTAGGCTAGTTATTTGGATGGTCCTAGATATTATCCATTGAAGGTCCAGGAACAAATGGCAAAGGTTATCTTCGGTTATTCCTGCTATGGAAAGATGCCACTAACTTTGTAACATGTCGCAATCCTGTCAATTGCAATGAGATATGCAGCTGTCCGAAAGTTGCAACCCTACAAAAAGAATTTATTCTCACATCATATTATTTTTCTCTAAAATAAATGCTTCATAACACAATCTTTTACCATTTGTGTTGCTGTACACCTTACGTTTTCCCAGCTTACAAGCATAGTCTCCTCCAAACCAGAGGACACAAAATCTGCTTCTGTATTACTACACATCATAACAATAATCATATTTATAAATTAGATAATGAAGTTCACTGTTACTATTATTATTATTACTATTGTCAACAAACTCAACAATTTAGAGACCCAGTTAATAGAACATACACAATTTGTGGCCAACAATCGTAAAAACAAAAAATGAAGTTCTTATCAACATTCTCAAAAAACATTGGATACTGACCAGCTAAATAGAATATATCAAATTTGCAACCAACAATCACAATACAATACATTAATAAAATATACAAAAATTTGTGGCTCCACAACAATAACAACAATACACGAGACCCACTAATATAATGTTTTCACTTGTATCATTTGACTCTCATTCAATAAGTAAATAGAAACCTTTTATCCAATTTAATCTCAAAACATAAATAAGAGATTCAATGAGAGATCAACCAAATTAATAAAACCCTTGTTAGACAACTTAAAAAAACTTCTAGGTTTTCCAATTCATCAAAAAATTCCAGGTTGTCACTAAGTATTTTTTTTCTTTGACATGATGCTATTCTTAAATTTCCATTTTTGCCAAGGACCTCTTCTACAAGTTTTTTTAATTTCCAATCTCACCAATATTGTTTTTACCCTTTCACATGATTATTTTTTTCATGTTACTTTAATTTGTGTTTTACCCTTTCACAAGTTGTCGGCGAAGGTCTTCCGAAAGCCTATGCCCCTTTCCAAATTCAAGTTCCATTGCATCCAGAAATACCTAGTATAGTAGTAATAATAGTCATAATAATAATAATACAAACTAGTTCAAAAATCCACAGCATTCAATCAGCAAATTGAATTTTTTATGTATGCTCAACCTGTGTATCGAAAAAAATATCACCTGTTTGTCACGTTCCTCCATTCTTCGGCTCATCCGACCAAAGGGCATATGATTGAGATTCTTCAACCACTCAAAATACGATGCAATCACACCGCCCTTCCAAAAGAAAATACAGAAAAGAAAATGTTTTTTTCCTGTCTCTAAAATTCTTCTTAGGTATACTTTAGTCTATATGGGTGTGTAGATGTCATCCAATGAAATCAAAGTGATGCAAGAGTGTGTCTCTCTTCAATGCATGCAGGTCATGCCCATCTACACGACCACTCCAGTAATCCTAATCATGGACAAATAAATGCTGGCATAATCCAACCCGAAAGGTGCCTCCCTCACTTTGGAAAACTCTTCATCTTGGATTGACCCATGTTAGAATGTTAAGTTTCACTTCGTCTACGTTCAGAATCTTAAGTGTTTGGCTAATGAGATCCTTTGGAACCCTCGGGATTTATAATAATTCAATTATAATTATTTTGGCTTGCTGTTCTCAAAGACAAGACAACATTTTAAGATGCAATCTGTTGTTCAGTTTCATTGGCCATTTGGCCTCTCTCAGTAATTTGTCATGTACGTAGTAGGCCCTCATCTGGTGGACCACAATCTCACCACCCTTGTCATTCGATAGATAAAGGCCATTATTCCTGCCATTTCAGGTGTTTCCCTCATTTCGGAGACCTCTCCATACTGGTTGGATTCAACCCACGAGACCTTTTGAAGATAAAAATTACACTTTATCTCACTTGAGAATCTTACATATGTGTATAGATGACAAGATTCTTTAGTCATGTCTTATTCTCTATTTATTTACTTATTTTATTTAGTTACATTAATTTTGGTTTGTTGTTCTCAAAGATGAGACAACAATTTAAGATGTAATCCTTGTTTGTTCTTATACACCATTTTGGCTTCTTAAAAGATGTTGATCTCTCTTTATCTCTCTCTCTCTCTAAATTGGGAGGATAGAGGTTTGAGTCCTATATGGACCATAGGAGACCAAGTAGATGATTGAATGGAATGGTGGACATTATAATTAGCTTTGGTCATGGTGATGACTTTGAGAAATATGGATTGCATATAACACATATATGCACTGAGCTGAATCCAATTACAGAGTGTGGGAAAAAAGGAGATTCTGTTCTCAACCTAAGTAGTGCAATGCAAAAAAGAGGAAACCTTGTGGATGTGATCCTCCCTAAATATCCAACTTTGAAGTTGGATGAAGTTCAAAATGTGGGGGATTCAGAAATCTCTAGCTCTCCCCAATAGACATGGAATCCAATGGGAATCAACGAAAAAGATCCAAAAGCAAAAACTTGTGTACCATTTAGATGCAAGATATGGAAAAATGGTTTGAAAGATGGGATACAACGAACTTCTTCATCATGCATCAATAGATTCCTTTGTGAATGAAGCCTTTTTGTAATGCCTATGTATCATGACATGGGAAAATTGTGGAGGCTCATGCATCACACATCAGACTACAAACGTTGCACCTAACTACAAAACCATATTCTTCATCATTAAACAGGAAAACTGCACACGTCAATACATGTTATAGTACATCCCATTATTGTGCATCCAAACCATTGCTTCCATATCACTTATCTCACACTCACTAGGATGTGAGATGGGGAATTGTAGCACAAGTGATGAGACTAGTTGAATATGCACACTTTGCCGTAAACCAGTTTGGGAATTTGAGTATCACACTTCGATACAAGCTCTGCCTTTCATCACATTCAAGAATGCTGTCCACACATCTTTGACTAAACCCAATCCTTGCATGAATTTCTCTCAATGTCACAATGTGCAATCTCAATTACAATATTCATTAGTAAAGCTCTTGACCATTGAGGGCTGTTACTCAGTTTCACATGTATTATGTGAAAATGTTATAATTTGGTTTCATAGGTCATATTTGACCTCTGATGATAATAAGAAAATCTCTCTATCTATCTCCAGATGACCAAGAAATCCCCTTCATTCCCACCTGGGAAAACATGTCACTAAGTAAAACAGACCACATGTACTGTGAAGAGGAAAACAAACAATGGCCGTCTAGAACCAAGCACGCAAATATGACTTTGACCTTCAAAACTAAAATATGCCCAATTTGAGATGAAGCATAACAAAAAATCGGCCGTTTAGAATGAAGCACTCAAATATGATCTTGACCTTCAGAACTAAAATAGGCTCAAGTTGAGATGAGGCCTAGCAACCATTGTGGCCATTTTTTTTCATTAATGGGAGTGATATCAGATGGAAAAAATGAACATCAACTCTGTTTTGAAAAGTTTATATATATTACAGTTGGTTCAACTGGTGTCACCCCTGACATAATGGTAATGTATTTACATGATGTCAATGAGCAAGCTCTGGTATATGCACTGTGCACCATAGAACGGACCAACCTAGGCTCTGTCTACAACTACGTTAGTAGCTAGGATGGGAATTGTTAGTAGATAATCATGGGGTTTCACAGGACATGAAAACTTTCCAATGGCGCATTAATATACTGAATGCCAATAATGAAATGGCAGGGAAATGCTGATGGGACAATCACATGATTATGAAGACATTACAACCACCATAAGAAGGCTCACATGAGATATATATGGGATGACGATAAGGAATTCCATCTTGCCGAGGCAACCCGTGTTGCCTGGAATTGGAATGAGGCTAGCAGGCTCCCATAATAGCACTATAACATTATCAATTTGCATGGGTATTAGTGAGAAATGTTCTGTAGGGACCTAGACTGTGTTGATGCCAATAAATTCATATGATTACAAAATATACATGATTCTTCATAAGCTTACTGCATTGAGTAGCAAATCAGGTAGTATGATGATGCCTTTATCTTCAAGAATCTTTTCTGCAGGGGGAGTGACTGGTCCATTGGCAGCCTCAGCTATAATCTTTGCCTGTCACAGTCAACTAGCTGGGTGATTTATAAAAAAAGACAGTATTCATATGATATTTCGAGAATCATGAACTCCGAACAAATAAAGACATCTTAATAAATATACATCCATTGGTCATACAAAACAACATTAATTCTAAAAGCTACAAATCTACTTAAAATCTCTAAAATGTGAATGCATAAGTCATACCTATTACACCTATCAGTTATTGGTGGATGGATCATGCAAAGGTCACTGCTATTGAGAGACTTCACATAAGTCTCAATATTGAACCATAATCTTTTAATGGAAGAAGCTTGCAACACATAATTCAGCACTATGAAACAACTTTCGTATGATTCCATGATATAGTGCATTAAATAATCCATAGGTTTCAAGATATGAACTGCCAACCGTTATGTAAATACACTGCTAGTTTCCTTATAGTATGGAAGACAATGGTCATGTCTGAGACCATATTTGTCCTTATATAGCATTCACTCTAGAGTGGCAATTAAAAGAAAATATTAACAGATTAAGAAAGTCCTTATCAATCTGATTTTAGCAGCATTCCCTTTATGCATTTGACATCCCATATTGGGTTACCTTAATTTTAGTAGCATTCCCTTTATGTATTTGAGATTCTAAAGCAGCTGGGATCAGTATATCACAAGGAAGCTCCAAAATCTGGGAAGTATCAAAAACCTGAAATCCCAAGAACGCATTTAATCTGATGGAGACATAATTAGACATGACTAAATACACCCAATCACAGAAAAGAATCTCTGTTGTATGTCTAGAAGAGACATTTATGGTACATTCTGTTAAGAGAAACATGAGAATATGAAAGTATCCTCCAAACACTTTGAATTGTTTTCCATATCCTATTCCGCACGTACTTAAATGAAAGTAATTTACAAAAACGTTTCAACTGCTGCCAGCTGAGCTTGATGGTTGGATGCCAGAAATCTGATAATGACAAGAGAAAGGGCTACATGATGGAAAGAGAGAGCTTTATGGTTCAGATCTTAATATACAAGTTTTCACCGAGAAACTCCTGTATAATATTTGCATACCATGATTGATCAAGTTTGCACTCTGCATGAACGAGAAAGAAACATCCATATACTAAGACAGAAAAGATCAGATATGTACAAATCCCTGTATCTGTATTGGAATCCACTTGTTTTCTCAACAACATAATACATGTCTAAAAAACTTCATGTCATGGATTGGAACCAGTAAATCGCTGTTCTGATGCATGCTGTGAGAGTGGTACCAAATCAAGTCAAACTCTGAATACTGGATGTGACCATTCCACAACCATCCTGGCTGTGGAAAGTATGCCATTACGCTAAAACTTGTCCCGGATTTCAATATTTTCTAAAATCTTTCAGTGTCCAATAATTTTTATAAGAAAAGAGTAACTTGTTTGCCATGTGGAAACCTTCCTAGTTAAAAAAATTTAACCTGCCTTCCAAAGCAACTATATAAGATGCAATACCGTTTGGCCTCCTGGAAATCCGATGATTGTGCCATTTTCCTTGCGATATTTTTTAAGTTTTGCAACATCTAGCCCCTTTCCTGTCTCATCAATTATACCTCCATCAAGCTCAGCTATAGCAATTACACGTCCGCCTGCTGCCTGCACAAACTGAACGATGTACCATACCTCTACAGATGAGATAATGTTATAATGTAATTTGAAAGATTAAACCAAATTAATAGAGAGAAGCCAAAACCTAAAGACATAATGCATTAATGGGATAATTAGGCTAGTAATCATAGCCTCATTAACTTGTATGTGGCTAGATGGATAGCCACAGTTTTATGGACCTGTCTATGGCCTCAATGAAACCATTAATGCATGACTACTGAAATGTTAATAATGAATACCCTACATGACATTCATTTGGATAACAATCTCAGCATGTTCAATATCATCAATCTTAAGGTTGTATCTAATTTAGAGGTATGGTAATGGCTATTTTCTAACAGCCTAATTGACAAGAAATATATGTAACAAATCATCACGTCAGACCATCGAAAAATACAACACATCCATCAACAATAAAACCACCTCAATATTAACTCACAGTACTGGTATGTTGACCAACATTGCCAAATCCTTGTACTACAAAAGACTTTCCTCTAACACCCAAATTGAAACCCAGTTCTTTCATGCTTTCCTGAAAAAGATAATATGTTAGCTAAATTCTGGTGATCCTTCCTCTTCATGTTGATAATCTTAACAATACACAATGAAAAGACTCAGAATTTCTGGACCTGATGGTTCAGAAACTCCCTCAAGCAAAAATACACTCCGAGTCCTGTAGCCTCTTGCCTACCATGGATTCCACCCTAAATTGTATTGATTAAACAGTTTCAGTACTCATTCATCATTACCCAATGGTAGATTTTTCAACGAGATACAAGCTTATCCATCAGGTCTTGGCACTATATTATTTCTTCATTATCATCACATGTTAATAATGTAAGAACAAGCTGTTGGTTGTCAAATAGACCTCTTCAAGGGGCTTTCCAGTTACACAGGCTGAGCTATTGATATCATCACTGCACAGTTGCTCATATGTGTCCTGAAAGGGAAAATAAATGTTATAGATAAAATGCAGTGCAGACAAACCATGTGTGCAAGGATTATCTTACTTTAATCCAAGCCATTTCTTGAGATCCCGTTCCATAGTCAGGAGCTGGAACATCCTGCACTATATGCTCAAATAATGAGACACCTGAATACCAAAAGTGTAAACAGGATACTCAGGATGATCAATCACACACTCACAATTGCTGGACCAATAAAGTTCTTCTTCACCAGTTCACTTGTGTATCTCCTTATCAGTGATTCTTTCTCGCTTATAGAATACTTGGTAGGATCTGATAATATAAACATTCTACTCATATCAATGGAGATACACATTATCGTAGAGAGTTCATTGAATTTTTTTTCCAGACATAAGCATACCAACTCGAATGCCACCCTTTGCACCACCAAATGGAACATCAACAAGAGCACACTTGAAAGTCATTAATGCTGCAAGAGCCATGGTCTCATTGGCTTCCACATTAGGAGCCATACGAATTCCACCTTTCACTGATATCAAAATGAGAAGAAATTTGAGTTAGATCTACATATATCACATGCCATTTTAAAAAATATACGTTCTGGTATCTTAAGCTACCAGGTGAAATTAACTAGAGGAATCATGGCTTCATCAATTGACAAGTGATTAAAGTAGATTCCAGGTGATATACTGACAAAGATAAATTTCTAGCATTGATCCGTAAATAGGTGAATAAAAGAAATATGGAAAACACAATAAATTTCCTTTAAATATATGCACATTTGAACTATTTTTTAATAGTAAAATGTAATAAATAAACCCCCTACCAATGCATAAACAAATTAATAACGATACAATTTAAACCATGTCAATTGACGTTTGTATCCAACCATTCACAACAAGAAAAGACTTCAAACTGACAGAAATAACTCTTTGATGAAGCAATAACTACGGTAGTTAAACATAAAAAATATCATTTTGAAAAAAAACGAATAGACATCCATTAGAAGATGTATGTTATAGATGTACACTACGACATCCCTATTCACATGCTCAAGAGAAGAGATGAGTGTTGGACTTCTAAATACACATCAATCAAGAGTATTGAACGAATATAAAACTGATTTACCCAGACATACATTCTGTACATTTGGAAATGGAAATATATGGTTTTAGGATTTCGAAAAAAACCTGGAAGACGATGATGAGAATGTTGAGCTCTGTAGGCTTCGATAAGTTGAACTGTCCCATCAGAGCGTTTGAGTGGGAAATGAAGCTGGAGAATATTATTACAAGCCTACACAAGAAAACATATCTTACATAGGTATTCACATTCACTTAACCAATTGACAGTGTATAAAACCAGACGAATATACCTTGATTTGAGCAAGGATATCTGGTGTAGTTGATGTTAATTTAGCTGCTCTATCATAGTAAATATCAACCGCTTCAAGGAAAGACAGTTCTCCTAGAGAAATAAGGTGTGAATGATGAGTCCCATCATAGTTTTCATTTATATTATTATATTAACCAATGCTTCTGAGAAGCCTAAAAAAGTAATGAAGATTAGCGTTATTAGGTGCCTTCTCATGTCTTCATTCTTACGCATCAATGCATTACTTATAGTTTGCATTTACTTGAAGTGTATTAATCAATGCTTCTGAAATGCCTAAAAAGTTCATGAAGAGTATCTACTCATCACTTACGCATCGAGTTGAGAAAAGTGGCAAAAGGAATAAATAATAATGTCATGCTGCTGTTTTCTAATCATAAACACACACAGACCGATGCATAGTAAGTATGCAGACAAACACATGTAGCCATGTATCTGTGCCATGTGTGTCGAATTATTTATGCATATAAATACTCTGTTCACCATTTTGCCCAATGAGATGAGTGGAGAGATGATAATGTTGTCTAATTTTAACATTCAAAGTTGATAGAGTATACACATCAGTGCAAAATAAAAAATCAGATGCTAAAAACCCGTTCTTCCTCTTTCATCTAAATAAGAAATCAGATGCTAAAAACCTCTTTCAGCTAAATAAGGAAGCATACGCATACCTTCAGGACATCCATGCAAGAGAGCTTTCTGAGGAATGAAACGCTTCTCCGTTTTGAAGGCCGCATTCTGCTTCCATAAAGGAATGGTACGAAGAGAAACATACCTTGGCCAGGGCTTCCACATTTCAGTTACCTCGGAGGAGGAGGATAAAGAACAGCACGATTTCTGGTAACTTCTGTTCTTTCTCCTTCGATTGGGGAGAGCGGATCAAAATGTTCGAAGGGGAGGGAATGTGTTAGATATTTGGTGTGAGGCAGGAGAGGGAGAGGGGGAAGGGGAAGGGGAAGGGGAAGGGGAAGGGGGGGGCAGTTGCCATAGCCATAGCCATGGCCCCAACCCTAACCCCCAAGAAATACACAGAGAAAATCAGAACCAGAAACAGAAACAGAAACAGAATAATTCTAAGAAATTACGAAAGTAGCCCCCTCCCCCCCAAATTTGGTTGCTGGTTTCACACCTGTCCCTCACATTGTCCCACCCACCCACACACACTGTCTCTCTTTCTCTATATGTGTGATATGTGTGTATACAGTGTATATACATACATATATGTGTGTGTATATGTATATTTATATGTATATGTTTAGGTATATGTATATGTAGATGTATATGTATATGTATATGTAGATGTATATGTAGATGTGTGTGTGTGTGTGTGTCTTCTTTGTGTCTGTGCCTGTGTCCAACCCCGGTCTTGCTTGTGCACGATGGCTATGCAAGGTATACTACAACCAGACATTTGTAGGTACTTACCTGGGGGCTTCCTTCGAACGGATTAGAGAAAATGGGCGCACTGCAACTAGACATTTGTAGCGTTCCCGAGTATAGGGCTCTCTTCCCTTCGGAGCCCCTCCTATTTTATGAAACCTATTTACAACTTTGTAATTTGCCCCATGTGTGTTTGCATTGCATGTCTATTGTTCCATGTACATACAAAACTTATGTCACCGCTTTGCTTTTCGGACCAAATTCTGATATGAATGGAAGGTGTGAAAAACTTCCCCGGTGAATGAGATTCTAGATAATAATAAAAACTTGGACGTGATCTTTGATCGTGTTGAATCCTCTTCTAAGAAAAATCACATATTATTTGATCTTTCGTTCCACACATATCTAGCAAGGAGCACTTATGAATTCTGAATCAACTCATTGTTTTCAACCCACATTTCATTAGTAAAAGGCATACGAAGCTATAGCCTATGACGTTGTTTGAGATATCAAGAAAAATGATGGTCCATAATTTGTGAAATTCCATCAATAGACATCCAAATTGAAGATAATATAGTATGGACATTTAGATCCAAGGATAATTGCTATGAATATGGATAACTCTTGGTACGCTCTTTATCATTTTCATTTGGGATCAAGATGCAAGTGGCACAATTTGAATGCAACATATGGATAGAACCATAATTGGAAGGATAGCCATGTGATGTAAGCATAAAAAATATTTCTTAGTCAATCCCAAACGAGTTGTTTAATGAGCTATTGGTCCTTTAGATGCTTGAAAGGTCACATGGTTCCATAAATCGAATAATTCCATCCTAACTTATTGCTTGCACGAACCACATGGTTCCTCACAAAAGGTTTGTTGTGAACCACATGACTAGTATATTAATGTTTGTTGCATCATTTGAATAAATCTAGGCAAAACGAAGAGCATTAGGTGGATTGAGAGCTTGAGATGGTGTTAGGTAAAAGTGATCATGTGACATTAGATGCATCTACATTTTGAAAGACAAGCTCCCCAAAATAAGCTACTACTTCTTAATATATTATATGATCAATACCAGTTTGGAAATATGTAAGAATCAAGAGCACTATGTAATATAATTAATATATGCCAAAGTTGTTGCAAATTAGTTAGTTGTTAGTTATGTGGAAGATTGTTATCATCTTTTTTTTCAAGGCAGATGAACAATTCACTGAAGCATCAAATATTTACTATTATTAGGCATATTAATTTGTCATTCCAATGAACCTTCTAACTAATCAAACAAATGCAGGTTCAAATGATTCAATTCTTTTTGAGGCTGCCTACTTCTAATGTCAAGGAACCGGTGGGCAATGGAACCTTAGAAAATGGAATGCACAAAATGGAGATACCCACTCCTATGATTAATAGATAATATATGTTCTGGAACTTGCCAAACAGCCAACTCCTGTGATTAAATAGATATAGTGGCCGTAAGTTGGCCACTCTCATAGTTGGACTGGCAAGTCGAGCAGCTCAGATCAGTCCTAAACATAAGCCCTGGTGCAGGTTCAATGATGACTTTCCAATGAATGTCAACTAATTACTTCATCAGGTGACACAAAAACCATTACTTAGGGTATTATCCCAGTAAAAATAATTGTTTGAGCAAAGACAATTTATTTTTTTATCCTCCACTTTTCTAATTGATACACCACCTTTACTAGGTAAGGGAATGATGACTTTTAATTTTAAAAAAAAGATGGAAACCTCATGAGGTACTCATATGGTATGTTTTATGGAAAATTTGCAGTACCTGATCTTCGGTGCATATAACAAAATTCACATAATTACACATGATTCATGCTCAAACACATCAAACTCATTGGAACATTTAATGAAAAAAAATCAAATAATTTTCCACTGCATGTCTACAATGCTCATAATATTATCCCTCATTTGCTGAAGTCAAAATATCAGTGTGTAAGAGACCCCAGTCTCTTTGAGGCAAACCTCCAGACACAGGCCATAATGTCATTTATCATTCATCACACTGCATCTTTCGATATATAATATACAAAATAATCACCTCCCAGAACATTAAAACAGTCGGTATTAAAGAATGATGTACTACTTTCTCTTTCATCGCATGAGATGCAGAAACTTTGAAGATGTGTCCCCCATGGCCTCAAAAATGGTCCCCTGAATTTCTTTCTTGTGCTCGAAAATGATCACTAATGTAACTGCCGCAATTTATTAATAAAAAACAAATATATTTGCACCCATGGATCGAGAAGGGCTATACAAGGAACCTCCATCTTTGGACCAACAATTTGGGTATGTACTGATGATTGCATTTGGGGAAATATAGTGAACCAATAGATACAAACAAATATCGAGATTGTTGATTCTATTCTACAAGAGTCATCAATGATGAACTGAGAGACCCGCTCCTTGCCATCCAAGACGCAGCATTTTGTCTACCACCTTGATGCTCAACTACATTGCAGCACAAGAAAACAAAAATTCCAGATTATATTCTGTGGAGTCTGGAGATCGAGATACATCCTAGTCAGACATCTTCATTGATAACCTAGCAACTTACAGTTGGATCTGTGTAAACAAAAAGCTGCCCATCAACTGTTGAGACTACCAAGCTAGTTGAATCGCTATTCAGTGCAAGTGTAGTTACATCTTGACCTGGCTGTAACTTGATCTTATGCATGACCTGATTCATTGTTAATCAAAATTAACATAACATTAGACAAACAAATATTTTATTCCACACACATGCACTTAAATAAGCTAGGTGAATCACTTTTCAGTGCAAGTGTAGTTACATCTTGCCCTGGCTGTAACTTGATCTTATGCATGACCTGATTCATCGTTAACCAAAATTAGCATAAGATTAGACAAACAAATATTTTATTCCACACACATGCACTCAAAATAATGCTGCTAAATTTCCGAAACAAGGATTTGCGGCCTTGACGAAATGTAAGAGAACAGGCAACACATAAAATATGCAGAACAGGCAATACACTAAAGATGCATGTCCATCCATACAGGATAATAACAAACAGACAATCCAACTAGGAGATAAAACCACATCAGATCAATCCATCAGAGAATACCAGTGAAAACAGGACTACCGTAGGAAAAGGAAAAATAAGTTACACAAATAAATAAAACTTCATCTCACTGCCACGACCATCACGTATGCACAAAAGAAGATAGTTGCTTTACAGAAGCTATTACTTAAAAAACAGACAGGAACAATGAGATTTAACAATTGAACAAGAATAAAAGAACAGACTGAAAATGATGGGGATACAAGAAACCTAAACATCAGAGAAGGGTATAAGACTGAAACAAAGTTACATGCGACTGCGAAATTCATTTAGAGTTGGCAATTCAGAGGGTGTGAAATGGTACATTTTAAAAAGCCATAGGACTACTTTAGAATGATAGTGACCTTCGCTCAGACAACCAATGAATGGCCCTTCAAAACTACTGTAACTGCCATCCAAACTGTAACAACATGTGTAAAAAAACAATAACAGAGTTTGATAATAGAAAGTTATCATCTTAATCGTGTATGCTGTGTAATATATCTGCCATTGTCCCTGTCGTATATCAGTGTATAAGCATTCTGATTGATTTGGTGTAAATGGTCTAACTGGTGTAAGTAACAGTAAGCTACTGGTAGGCTTCCACCTTAACTCTCAGGTTCCGGTTGAGTGTGAGACAGGCATAGGGAGGTATCAGCTGAAAGGACGAGGAAAGGACATTCACAATAGGATGTTGCTCAAGGATCCTGACCCTCATCCAGGATAGTGGGCGAAGTAGGAAAACCTTTGGCTAGACAATATTTTACTGATATTAAGGCATATTCACAGTTGGTATCTACTAGTGATTGTTTTATGCAGAAGTCGGAGATTAGAGTTTCCTAGATATGACAGTCTGGCATAGTTTATAGTAGTCATTGTTTTGTCCAGAAGTCGGAGATTAGAGTTTCCTAGGTATGACAGTCTGACATACATAGCCAAACTCACGGCCAGAGGTAGCAAAAAAAATACTGACATACATTTAGCATCATACCTTCCAGTTTAACAATGCTTCCTAGTCGAGTTTCTTTAATATTTTTATGGGACCATGAGTGTGTATTCTCAATGTTGTAAGGTTTCGTTCTTTTCTGTTCTGGAATGGTCATCAGACTTGTGATTACATCTTTATAATCTTAATACAGTACATAATATGATACAATAGCTTCTACGAAAAAACAGGAATGACCACCCACTTGCAACAGCAGCACTCTATTCCACACTTGGGTCAACTCAAATTCTTAATATTTTCTACTTGCAAGGGAAACATTTATTTAATCTCACTTGCAATAGCTTCTATGGAATAACAAGAACCACCACCCGCTTGAATGGGAAGTACTCTATTCCATGATTGGGTCAACTCGATTTCTTGATATTTTGTTTTCGAGATTGCTTTCTTGCAAGGGAAGGGAAGGGGGCAGACATTGGCTGCTTTATATTGTACATAATATAATGCAACAGCATACACAAATGAAAACAAAACAAAATAAAAAGGTTGGCTGCACAGGATAAATTCTTATTGGCTTTCATCTTACGATTATCAAACGAATGGGAAAAGTGTTCACCACATTTCTTTTGATCTATATATATGGATATAAAATAGACAAGAGACACAGCAATATAAAGGTATTTAATCTCCACAACTGTATAAATTACAAATTTATTTCTACTTGCATGAAGATTATGGACAGTGAAGAGCATGAACTCACATGAAGGTCATGGACAGTGAAGAGCATGATTATTGGGGATGCCTGAAGGTCAGATTCTGCCTCTCCTTTGCCTTCATACTTCATGCTCATCTTGCCTGATGAGGACACTGAAAGCGTCATGTCTTCCATTGACTTTTGAAGTGGCTCATTAGATACACCAGCCTGTATGTACCAACTTGAATCTGGTTGTTGATGTTTTTTGCAGCTCGTACCAATAACAGCATATTGTCCATCCACAGACACAGCAATGCTTGTAATATCCCCATCAGCAGGAGATAGATCAATCGAATTCAAGAAAATGCCATTAATATTAAAAGTTGACAAACTACGATTGATCTTATTCCAGATAATTAGGATGCCCTCAGATGACAATCCCACAAGATTTGCATTTTCTATATGTAAAGATCTCACAAGCCTTCCTCTTGTGACAGAATGTAAAAGAACACCACCCATTCGTGCACAAGTCACTGCAATGTCCAGATCAGCATTTACACAACAACATACCAAATCGTCAGTGTGACCTCGCAGTACATGCAATGGACCCTCAATCCGGGTTCTCTTGGCCTCTGCATGAAGATTAGTATCAAGTTTATCTGTTACAGATGAAGTTGCTGAACTCGCTGATACCATTAATCCAGGTTCTGAATTTGAAATAGCTCTATTATGTATTCTCCATAGAATTGCAGTTGAGTCACGTGATCCAGTGAGACACACACTTCCGTCAGGAGATAGTGCAAGGCAGGTAATTGGAGCACAATGTCCCCATGCTGTTTCCACGGCCCTTGCATTTTCACCTGATATCAGCTTCAGACTGTTGTCTGCATGTCCACCTAGACATTACACATAACTTCAAGTTGAGATCGGAGGTTTTAACACATGATGATGTTAGTAACAACAGCAAATTTCCCAAAGCTGCATGTTTACCAGTCAATAAGTATCCATCCAGTGTGATAGCGACAATATGATTACTCTCAATCCCTGACGCAATACAAGCAACTGCCCGAGGATAGCGCCATTCTCCCAATCCCACTCCACTCTGCCTACTAAACATACGGCTCAAAGCTCCACCACCAGATGATGGAGCTGGTTTAGCATGCTGGAAGTGGAATGGCAAACCATGTCCATCAGGGGTATGTGGCTGCCACTTGTGTACAGCCACAGAGCAGGCAGGTGATTTCATATCCACTGTAATGACTGATTCAATTGTAGTGCATATAGCACCTGCTGGTACATTGCATCGTTCAGGGTAAGGTACTGCATAGCACTGGACAGCTGAAGGATTCCTGAAAATTGTCTGTCATGATATAAATTGAATAGCTATGGTTATATTTCCCAACACAAAATGAGGAAAATTCGAGAAAAACGGAACAAATGTATAGCTCTACTATCACCTGCATATGAAGGACTTCTTCCAACGCCATTCGTTTGATGTGAGGAGAAGTCAATAACTGAGATGGTGTCTGCCCAAAATACGCTATCTGATCTTGAGTACCTTCTCGGATAACCTGAGTCAAATATGTCACAGCACTGCATCATTCATTTTCCATACTATTGTGTTTATCAGCAATGAGGGTCATAGAGAATTTTGTAGTCTTTAGAGATTAATCGTTGTGCATGGACTTGGATAAGACATTGAGTTAACGGCTGCAATACTGCCATATTTGATTGGGTCCAAGTCTGAAATGCATTCTTATTCCGCCTCTTCAATCGGCAAAAACAACCAACCGGGAAGCGCCACTCGAAGAGCTGAAGCTCCGGTCAAGGGCCATCCGTTATAGAACGAGTATAGACAATTGTCAACTCGTTATAGAACATGGTTTCTCATCCCTTTTATTGCTATACGTAGCAAATAAATATAATGTATGTATGCTTAGATAACCACACAATAAACTTTCGCATTCAACTGTTGACAAGACATGGGAGCTCTTCACTATTGACTTATGGAAGTAGAGCTCCTCAGACATATGTCCCATCATATACTTCGAAGAAATGAAGAAAACTAAATCAATATACAATATAGATAACAGGGTGTTCAGTGATTATAGCACTAGACTTGTTCAGAAATAAGTTCATGCCCATGCTTTATTGAGCACCCGTATGGTTGGAACTACATATCCCTACAATCGCACTTTATTCCAAGTTTACAAATTTTCATTTCTTCTAGCTGCCTATATTATGTTTAGCAATGGGCACAGTTTCGGCTCAAACCGAACCAAACTGTTAAGCCATGGCTTAACAGTTTATTGGTTCAAAGATAAATAAACCATTTGGTTTGGTTTCAAATATTATGATCTGGTTTGGTTCGGTTTTGAATTTCATGGTTTAGCGGCTTATCGGTTTATAAATTTGGTTTGGTTCTAAATTTTTCATAAACGGTTTGGTCTAAACGGTTCAGTTTAAATGGCTTCATAAAATTTAAACAGTTTGGTTTGGTTTTTAATATAAATAAATGGTTTGGTTTGGTTTCAAGGCCAGGAAACCAAACCAAACCAAACCGAAACTGAACCGCGCCCATTGCTAATTATGTTCAAACATATAGTAGGATACTTCAAGAGAGCCCCCTTTTAACCTACCAAACTGGTCAAATTGTTTGTCTTTTTATTGATAAATATATCAAGTTCACAATTATAACCAAAAGAACATAATGTCAAGAAAAAACAAAATGCAACTTACTGGATCCGTTATTTTGTCTATGTCTACGGCACCCTCATATGTCATGTAAAAGAAGACATTATTAGCAGTGACAGCATCCTTCCCTCTTTGCTTATATCTATACACAAAACATATAAAATTCACCAGGTTTTGTTTCATAAAGAACAATTGTCAGTAAAACAGGATTTATACTCCCAAATATCTTGCTCACCCAAATATCAGATCAATCCACTCATTAAGATGATTAGAAACATGTTCACTCTCAAGAGCTGCACGATGTTTGTGGATAAAGTCAACTGGATCTTTTGCCCAAGGAGGAAGTTTGACATCACCTGAAATTTTGATGAAGATTAGCACTGTAACAACCTCAACAAAAACAAGAATATCAAGTGAGAACACTTACCTATCTGTTCACCTTTCTGAGTCTTCCCTAAATTGATGTTGTTAATATTCATCAATGTCTCTGGGGAGTAAAACAGCTCTGGAACCTGCACTTTTGATTACAGAAATCAGGGATATTCATGAATATTTGTCATAATGCACTAGAAGAACATATATGGTGTGGGTTATAGGCCATCTTATATAGTCTACATTATCATTGACAGAGCCCAGAGATGGATATTCATGACAATTTATCATAATGTACTAAAAGAAGTTATCTAGTGTAGGTTATTGACCATGTAAGACCATTTTTAGCAATCGTCCGTTTATGAAATAAAAGAGATGAGACGATAGAGAGAATAGTTTCAACCTCATAATGATGTGTCCCACAAGTATAATTATGTAGTACCAAAAAAAGACCATATGTATTAACTTTAGCAAACAATCTTACAATGAATAACAAGCTCATTAATGATGACCTTACCAAATACGTCACAACAAAACAATATACTGGAATTCATACAAAAAACTACAAAAGAGAGAACTGTACCAGCTCCTTGACATCACTCATGTCCTCCAATACACCATTCCAGGTTGCTCCAATATCCCCAAACATACGATCTGCGTGGTCAAATTTCCCCCCTTGCAACTGAATAGAGAGTGTAGTGAAGGGCTCCACACGAACCAAATAATATAGAACCTGTAAAATAAGTATAAATGAGAAGAGAATTGATTCTGTTCACAGGTTCATGTCACTGTAAATACAGTGGACTTGTGAGTTGGATTCATAAGACTTGTAGATTGAATTCATACAACTTGCTAAATAATACCTTTGCCATTTACATCATTTAGTTCAACATGCCCATTTTTCTTGCAAGTTTTATTACATATCGAAAATATGTGCACAGAATCTTGATATGAATGATCTACTTCAGAAGGAAAAATCTAATTTTTTAAGCATCACAGAGTAGCAACAATGAAAGACAAGAAATCAAATAATCCCTGACATTCTCAACTTCAGACCACAGACAATCTCAAAAAACAAGGGAAAGGTCACCTAACTGTACCAGCACTTGAATAATGAGAACCATAGTGAAACTGGGGAATCACTGGGTCGTCGAAGTTTTCATATCTATCCAAAATTTTATCCAGTCGAGTGGGATTCAATGCTCCAACAGGCTGCAAAAAGGAGCACAGTTCATACAAAACAGCACTAATAATATTTTCACCCTGATGTAGTCTTTGAGTACAAACTTTCAGTGGCCCAGCAAACACATGGACAAATAGATGCAGAAGATACAAATGGGTATTCATCAATGTGATTATTACCTTTGAGAGATCTCTATAAATGGCAGGGTTATCCAATTCAAGAGTCTGTGAAGAGTAATCAGCAAGAACCCATGGGAAGACAGGGTACTGTCCAACATGTAGCTAAAATGTCAAACCCAAGAAATAACTTGCATACGAAGTACAAAACTGTGTTTAAAGTTCAAAACAAAACCTGCGTGATGTCATTGTAGCTTCTTCCAGCCAATGTATTCAATTGCATCAGATACTCAAAGTTGCTTATCTGAAAATCCATATCCACACATGAATACCTATTCTCCACAGCACAAACCTACTAATACCTATATTGATGTTCTAATCATTGATTAATTGAATACCATAAACCTACTCTACTCAGGGGCCCATCGAAAACTATCATAATAAGAAACATAGCTTTTAAGCTATCAATAAAATGTACCTGTTTTGTTCTCTTTGAGAAAGAAAGAACACTATACTAATGTCTTTTAAGAGGCCAAAATGGCCAAACAAATTATTACATCTTAAAATGTTGTCTCGACTTTGAGAACAACAAACCAACCAAAATAAATGTAACCAAGTAAAAAAATAAATAGAAACAGCACAAGACATGAATAAAGAATCTCGTTATCTATACATGTAAGATTCTCAATTCACATATATTGCATTTTTGTCTTCAAAATGTCTCTAGCATAGGTTAATCAAGAATGGATAAGTCTCCGAAGTGAGGGAAGCACCAGTGATGGCAGGTGATAATGACCTTTTATCTATCAATGACAAGGGCGGTGAGATCATCGTACATGAAACCGGGGCCTACGTGTACGATAAAACGCTATTGCTTGACATATTGTAACTCCTTTGCAATGTCTTGGTTGGAAGTCCATTTTTGCAGCCCTTGATTGACTTGTAGCATGAGTAGGAAAGAAAGACAGAAAGATATATTAACGTCTTTTAAGAGGCCAAAATGGCCTATAAGACCAAACAAGATATTACATCGTAAGTGTTGTCTCGTCTTTGAGAACAACAAATAAAAAAAAGAGAGAGTAAATAATACCCTGTAAATATAAAAGTATATAAGATAAAAAGAGACGAGGGAATGTGGTTTTCGGCAATGTGAGATTCTCAAGTTAGATATATTGTAGCTTTTGTCTTCCAATGATCTCTAGCATAGGTCGATCCAGAATGGAAATGTCTCCGAAGTGAGGGAAGCACCTGCGATGGCAGAAGATAATGGCTTTTATCTGTCAATGACAAGGGTGTCAAGGTCGTGGTCCATGGGACCAAGGCCTATGGGCATGGCAAATTGCTATTGCCCGATCAATTGTAACCCCTTTGTTATGTCCTGGTTGGGAGCCCATTTGTGTATCCTGTGATTGACTTTTAGCATTAGGAGTGATGGGGCTAAAGAAAGTTGTGACTGTTCTTTGTGCATGAGCTTGTGTGGCTGTATTCTTCAACAAATTTTCCCCATGTCTCTTGAGCTCTAGCAAGAAAAGTTCTAGGCATCGTTGGTCCTCATATTCCATTACCTTGCGTAGTGGGCCAAAGCCTTGTTTAAAGAGGCAATGGTATCTCCCTCTGATTTCATAAAAGACACTACAGTGACAAACATAGTGTTCTTCGGATTCCACTCCTTGATGACACAATTGGCAAATTCTCTCTTCTAGGGGTAGTCGTGTATATCTGCCTATCTCAATCTGTAACTGATGTGATGAAGTTCGCAGCTGCCCTATCACACTATGCAACACATAGGATAGATATATGTCCATATAAGGTGGCCTGATGATGAATCCCTCCTCCGATGTGTGTAAGAAGTGTGTCTTATAGTGGGCCATGTTTGTACCAAGTGGTATTTTGGGGCTGATCCATGTTATCTTGTTTTCCAAGTTAATAATATCAGGAGTGGTGGGGTTAAGAACGTTGTGTTGTTCTTGGTTGATAAACTTGTGTGGCCTTACTGTCATCATATTTCATTACCTTGTGTAGTGTGCCAAAGGCTTGCTTAAAGAGACAATGGTGTCTCCCTCTAATTTCATAAAACCAATACAATGATGTGAAGAAGTTCACAGTTGCCCTATCACACTACACAGCACATTGGATAGATGTATGTCCATATAAGAGGGCTTGATGACGAATCCATCTGATGTATGTAAAAAGTGTCTTACAGTGGGCTACCAAGAGATGTGACGGGATGATTCATGTTATTTATTTCCAAGTTGATAATATCAGTTCAGACAACTCTTTTCTTTTCCTCTTTGATCATGTTTAGATGAGGGATAATTCAACCTATATTGGAAAGGTGGTATTGCATTTATGCTTATGCCATATTATTGTGTTTCAACATACAAACAGAACTAGATATCTTAATCACTACTCTTGGCATCTCTATTTGTGTAGTATTGTATAATGATCCCTGACAAGCACCATCATGCCATATATTAGAATCTTTCATTGTGTGCAGGTCCTCTGATTAGGTCTACGCATCAGATAGGTGTCTCTTTGATTTTTCGCCCAACAATCAAAAGCTGTCTCAATCTCTTCGAACCCCCTAGAGTTGTGATCAATACATTATACTTACCTTTGTCAACATTAACAGGCATAATCCCTAAAATCTTAAATGGCTGGATCCAGTTCACAAATCTAAAGCAGCCAAACAGCATACCAAGAAGAGAAGAAATTAGAGCATAGGATTTCTATCAAAAAAAACACAATAAGCTGAATTTTTTTCCACAATTCTACAAACACAAAGAAATGCAAGAAGTTGAAATCCAGTCTAATTAAAATCATTAAAATACAGGGTAATGCACACCTCCCATCTAGCCCATCGTTCTGTCAACTGAGTCCTCTTCAATAAGTGCTCTGGTCTCTGTGAAAAATGCACCAGCAACAGAATAAGTTCTTGCAAGATTTAAAATTGGGAAGAAACAATACATTAAAAAATTCAAACTTCAGAGCATAATCACAGATCATCCTATTATTTGGTGCATCAATTTTTGGTCCCATATGCCTAACGATCATACAAGTTGTAAATATGATTTTCTCAGTTTCTATTGATTAGTACTTTACCTGTGTCGCAGCAAAGAAATTTTTCAAAAATGGAGGTCGAGCCTGCATAAGGGCTTTACAAGCCTTCTTTCTTCCATCTGCTGTCTGCATATAGGAAAACATAAAGCAAGCAAGCTCACAAATCCTGGTAGGCACACCTTCTTTGAAATTAAACAACACGTCAGGCACAACTTCGAATTTAGGGATAGATGATACCATTCAAATATTCTATTATACTGCCATCAATCGCAAGTAATTTACAACTTACCCCAAAATTGAAAAAGTAGTTTGACCGGTCAACCATAAACAACTCCAATGCACTTCTTCTCAGCAGATACCTGCAGTTAGAAAAGTTATAATATGACTGCTGAAAGCATGCATAACAAACTGTAAAAAAGACAACAATCTCAGAACTAAGTCTGCATTAGTATGATACTGATCAAGTATGATTTTTTATCATTCATATGACGAAGCAAGCATTCTGCATATTACTTTAAACAAAACTCGACACCACTTCATAAATCACCAGAGCACCATACAAAATTTGGTAACAGCAAATTCAAAGCTAAAATACAAATGCCTACATACCTTCTACTGTACACTTCTCTTAAAGCAGACATGGGCCAAACCCTTCCCTTCCCTTCTTTCTGCTTCACATTGATTTCTGAACTGTTACCCTCAGAATGCACTATAACTGCATTAGAGTCAAAAACAAAGTAGATCCGTCTGCTTGTAACCTGAGACAGCAGCACATAAGACAAATAAATTGATTGGAAGAACAGAAAATATGACATACTTCTATAAACTTGTTTCCTTGAGCCTTACGTGGAAGATCCCCCTTGACACTCTCAAGGGATGCACCATTGTTGCCGGGATTTCCAGCAGAAGCTTCTCATGAGGCTCAATGACTTCCACATGCGAGTTTCCTGATATAGCTGAAGCTAGGCTCGTTGAAGGCCCCATGGTTGCAGCTTGGTCGTCAGAAGATGACTGCTTGGAAGAACTACTAAGACGATGTTGATAGTCTCTCTCTTCTCTACGATCCTCAAAATCTCCTACATCACTTTGCAATGTTTCATCATCTCCCAGTTCCTCAAAAACAACCTGCTCTGGTAAAAGCTTTGCAGCCTCAGCAGTAGGGATGGGTGTGCTTATTGATGTCCCATCAGATTCTTCTCCGATACTAGGTGGATTGTTGCTAGATTTATTAGCGTTTGTTTGAACATCCAAATAATCAGCTGCAGCTCCATGATGATCATGACCTTTGTAGTTCCGCTTCAACCTCTTTCTCATTCTCACAGAATTCTCGACTGGATCTAGCTTCCAGAAAACCTATTGAATTTTATATTTCCAATTAACACTAGAATTATCATCGAAAGTTTTGAAGACAATTACAGAAAATAAAAAAGAGCCGAAGACCAACATTCTGACTGCTTAACAGGTCGCATGATACTAAGCCAATTAATGTTCCAATTTCTAAGAGACGCCGAAGAAGTAGCCTCCATGCATGAGATCCCAACATTTTGTCATTTTCCTCTGCTGCAATGAGAAGTATACACCTTCTCACCTACAAGTTTAAAAATAAAATTAATATCAAACAATGGCTGCAGAATTAGAGTTCCTCCAGGGACCTAAGTAGAATTAGGATAATATACCTCCATATTCTGTAAACCTCGGGCAGTTTCCATGATTTCAGATAATGACAAAAAAAGCTTCAAGCTTGCCACATTTCCATCACTATCTCGAAGATCGTGTCCAGGACCTGCTAACATTGCACAGCATTCTATCCATGCTGTGTGCATAGACTCAAAAATTCCCCATCTTTTCGCTCTATCCCTATCACTGCTGGTTCGTCTTTGAGCAGAAGATGCCATAGCCACAGCCCCCAGGCCCCGACCAGAGCCAATTTTAGCTGCACGTTCTTGATCTCGAGCTGCAGCTAGAGCAGCAGCTTTGGCACCGGCCTTATCCTTGGGAGGGGGTGTAACCTTTCCAGATGGTGATTCCGGTAGCTTTTGGAAAGAAGTAAAGGTGCGTAGACGTGTTGTCTTTCTTTCAAATACTGGATGCTCACGCCTCTGATGACTTCCTTTGGACGCATTGAAGTCACCACCTCCTGCTCCAGCGGCAGCCATAGCAAGTGCCATCGCTGCTGGTGGTGATGCAAATGCAGCGGCCCATTCAGGAGTTACCATAGCTGCAGCAGCCTGTGTGAGAAAACACCAGAAATTGTCATGAATGTTTTTATGCACTCAGAAAGTTACTAGAAATAGGCTACCCATTATCTGTTTTTATATGAAACTAGTATAAGATTTAACATGATCATCACTTTGACGTTCCCTGTTAATTTATATTTTTCTTCATATTAAAGGGTTCAATAAATGTTCCATATAATATTTTCCTCTATTATTGAATGTTCTTGAATATTTTCTGCTGCAACATTTAAAATCGTGAGATCTTTAAAAACAATAAACACTTAGGGAAGTTAATTCCCTGTATTCATGCTCTTCTAGCCTAAAAGGAACCCACTAAGAGACTCTTCTTCTATAGTGATTGCCAAGCCAAACATAAATAGCAGGTCATAAACAGCTGCCCCCAAGGTACTCACATTCTCTTATTTGCTGTTTTTGGAAAATGTCAGCAAACGATGTTGAGTAGACTCTTCTCAAATTTTGTTTTTCTCAAGTCACAATATCACTACAAATGTTCTGAAACTTAGTATTTCCATTTGCCAAGATAATAAAGAGCACACCCTTTATTTCTATTCCATGATTTTCCATATTTTTGCTATTCCAATAGACTCACGCAAAAGAAATTTTCAGAAAAGAAAGTTCTTAGGGGCAACAGTAGTCATCCTTGCCCCTTTGCAAATTCATAAACCTGACACAGCCAAATACTGTGTACAAATCAAAAGGAACTCTGAAGACACATTGTACAGTATGATTTCCAAATAGAGAGAAAGTCACAAACACAGAGGACTGATCTTGGAGAAGCAAAATCACAATTTCCCTTACAACAATATATTGAAGCACGAAATGCAAAACATACACTTGAGTTATATGCCTACATTATAGCTACCTCCAAAGGATGTGCATCAATGGCAAGTGAACGATCTTCAACAGCTAAAGGGCTTTGTCCATCTGCATCAGTCAATTCATGCATTCCAGATAACAATGGTCTCCATCGTCTTAGAAGGGTTGCAAATGGTGGAACAATCATCTCAAGATAATGCTTTCGGAGAAGCTTCTTATCAGCACTAACTGCATGCCAAACCTGCAACAATTTCTCAATTGTGAAGAACAAAGATGAATTTGTCTGATTATGCAAGTCAAATGCAATTAACATTAATAATTAATTTTTATCATCTTTAGACATTTTTTTATGAGATACAAATCATGAGATCGTCATGCTTAAAATTTTCACAAAGCCATGACTTCAACTATTAGGCATCCATAATTTACTGTGCAAGATACAAACATTTATGAACATAAGAATTGCATATTATTTCTCCTTCATGCATAAATATAAACAGTTTTCAGGTGTCTCCAAAGACTGAATAAATCAGGTGCCACTGAATCCTGAATGGAGCCCCTTATGTCTAGAAATTTGTACAAAACGCGTTACTTTCTAGACATAAAACTACAATGTTAAATCTCCTTAATATGCAAGCATAAACAATGTTAAATCACCTTAATATGCAATCATAAACATACTAAAATTAAAATGCGATGTATTGATAGCATTTCACATTACTACGATCAAAGCACTATGAATTGTGGATCAACACAGGTTGTGCATTTAGCTTCAAGCTAGAGCATAAGCTAATTTTGAAGGCAGAATGTAAGCATGTAATTTACTAAAAATATGTTACCTCTGAATACAGAATGCAAGCTGAAACAAGTACACGCTGCCGCCTTGATTCTGTCAATGGCATTGAAAGGAGGGGAGCAAGAACACTGCTCACAGATAAAAAAATTTAGAAAGATATCATCTTAAATTCATCCATATAGTATAATGCTTCAAAACCACACTATGAAACGTAATATATTGCCCAGCATGTTGCAGTTTACATAAACCTTTAACTCGATACAAAATAAATTATGCTCACAACAGGTTCTATGAGCATCGAAAGTTGAAGCTTAAAATCATTTACACAACAGAACGGATGCCCTTTGGGGGAATATTTGAAAACCAAATACCTAGGGAGTCAAACCCAGAATATCTACTTCTATTCTTGTTCTATGTGTCAAACCAAATTCCTCAGCGTCAAAAAGCATGAGATATCTACAAATCCCCAAATCTCATTATGACTTGAGATTTGTTCTTCTCAAGCTACTGGGGGATGCAATACAATCATCTTTGCTTCTTGATGCTAATTTCCTTACCCTCAACATACATGTATAATGAAAGAAACTAGAACGCTTTGGTCCAAAGAAACCAAGATGTAAGTAATGAATAAACATGTATTTTGTTTCACTGATCAGTCCTTGGACAGTAAAAACTAAATCCAAATGCTACGACACTACCACTCCTATACGTTGTGTGTACGCAGAGCCTCATGGACAGGCGCCCAGAAGAATCATGACATATGATGCCTTGGCTCAAGGATTAGTGATCCCATCCCAAAGTGTGACTATTTAACCATCAGTCAAGAATGAAGGCATGGGTGAGTGCTATCTTGATAAACGATATTTTCAGAGTGACTTTCAGGGAAAAAGTGAAGCTATTTGAACAGATTGATAGGATTTCCCCATTTCCTAGGAAGTTTTGTGGTCTGAGCTCAAGAAATGGGATGAATTACTGTTACTCAGTCTGCATTCAAGTATGTAAATCACTGCAGAATCCTTTTTCAATGGGATAGTAGAGCGTCCCACATTGCCATACGAATGAACAGCATAACCCCCCACTATGCTTTAACCCATGCAAAATGACATAGTCATGAAATCTATGTTTTCAATACTGTGTAAAATAATGCTGACAAAATAACTTGTATTGTCACCCATAAAGCAGATGAAGAATGTTTTAGAACACTTACCACCAAAGCAATGATGCCTTGTTTCTATTATTCTGCAAAGCGGCAACATGCCCTCCCACTGTTGAGAACGAATCTACCCTTGACAACCTTGAAGAAATATTGTCAACATCACTTCTGCTCCTATGTAAGCTCGGAGAACTGTCAACTCCTTTGTCCTCTTTGGAATTGCCAACTCCTTTGTCCTCTTCTCTCATTGAAAGCAACACCATCCGAAGCATAGTGAAAAAGGGCTGATCACTATCAAGAAGTTGTTGCAGTATATGCATACCTCCAGTTCCAGTTCCTGCTCCACCTCCATAACCAAATCCACTACTTCCAGCTGCCACACCAGATGCATCCAGTAAGAGTGCTTCTAACATTGAGATTGACTTCTCAACTAAAGGGAGTTCCACCCAATTTCCATTCTCATCTTTCTCTATAACAGATTTCCATGAGTCCCAACCACTCCCTCCTCCACCAAACACTATCCCTCTTGTGGGGAGTCCAACTCCATACCACAAATGACTCCTCCTTTTCCAACCAGCTCCAAGATCTACACCACAACTTCCATATGAGATGAATGCACAACGGACAGACTCATAAGGTTCTGCAGCAGCTGCTGCTGTCAGACGTTCCATTGCAGCTGCTGAGATCTGCCCATTAGAATCTGCCATAGATGCAAGTACCTGTTTTTGAACAAAATAAATATACATACAACCTTAATTGCATTTTTCACTAATGAGACTTATTGACATATTTTCTTTGAGAGAGATATTTTGGTACTGAAAAGTACATGAAAACAGGAATCATGACTTACATCAAGGGAAAGACCACCACTATCATTTGTTGTCGAAAATCTTCGAGACCCAATAACTTCTGATCCATCAGAGCTAGTCCTGTTCAAGCCTAAAAGACCTAGACTTGGCATAAATGCACGTGGAGAGGCTGGTCCACTTCCTGGTGCGGACGAAAGGGAAGGATTAAATATCTGGCATTGCAATCTCAAATGATCCTCAACAAGCATCAATAAGACAATTGCATTCTCTGCCAAGGACATGGACATATATGCCGCTACATCAGCTTCTGCTTTTGCGGCCCTAGGAGATAATCCTCCAGCAACCACACCTGCTGCTGCTGCTGCAACCACCTGTGTCTGGCATGCAATCAAACACAAAGAAGCATTTACTCATGAAAATCTGATCCAAGGCATTTTGAGGAGGGGTAAAACCAAAATAATTCAAATCCTTAAGCCACATATACCTGCAGCTGAAGTTCAGCAGCTGCAAAATCCAGGAGACCACTCAAAAGCTTTCGCTTTATGAGAGGAAGTGACTCTTCCCGCCTAAAATCAACAGTAGCAGAATATTGGGAAATTTTCACAATATTGTGCTTTGATAGCATGCATAAATGATTTTATAGGAAGATCATGGGTTATTCAAGATAAAAGTGGGAGGTTTCAAGAAGCTGAAAAACATTCAGGAAGATGGATTTTCAAATGTAATATATTAACCGCGAATGCAAAATGATACTTTGAATCTTCTATCACATTGGATTCACTTTTTTGGCAAAAAGGAACGGAATTATTTCCGGAATGAAGTTGCACTACATGAAGGTGTGACGGTAAATGGAGTAAACTGTACTCTTCCAATAGCAAGCCAGGAGACCCACATCTAAATACAGAATAAACTTCAATTATTTGGCCCACAACTATCACTTCACTACTGATTTTGATGTACATTCATGTTTGGTTTGACATGCATATGACTAGTTGAGAATTTTATGCCAACCTCTAATCTAGCTCAGAATCCTATACCCCAACTTAACTCAATGAAGGAATTACAAAACATAGTCAGTAGGGACAGTACATAAACAGATATATTTCTGAAAGTTACATCTAACAATTTTGCATTGAATAATATCTTAATTGACAATGTGACCCTTCTCAAAATGAACGCAAGAGAACCTATTGAACTAAGAATGAATGAGCATTTCTTTCAAAGTGTAAAAAATGCCAAAGGAAAAATGCTACATTCTCAATGTTGGCATATTCTGAAAATCACAAGAGCTTACACCATCTTTCTAGAACAAATTAAATTTATGATCAGAGGAAAGCCTTTCTGTATATTGAACATTCTCAACACTTACCGCTGTCGTTGTTCTCCTGTTGAAGATCCACCAATCATTGCTAGCCATTCTGCACAGTGAATCGTTGACTCCACATCCTACAAAATGTTATATCAGCACAACAGAAACGAAGTCACTCAATTTTCAAATACCCACATATCAGCATGGTAAGTTATGGTTATAAAATAGAAACAAACCATACAAAGGCAAGTCTGTTAATATACATGAATGTTTTTATTTCCTATTTCAAGCAGACCTCCCTGACACTAGCTATTTTCAGATATATTTTGAATCCCCCTTTACAGACAGCATTCTTTATTGTAGTACTAACCATTTAAATTGCAAATCCTCAAGCGAGAATTGTTCCTCTTTTTATATCTAGACTGTGCCCTTCCTATAGCCCTAAACTGTTAATAAAACTTAGATCCTGCACAATATCATTATTTACAAGTTACATCAACCTCTAATACATTATTATTATTCAGCAAGTGCCATTCTTTTCGGAGCTATGAATTACTCCCCTCGACTCAGCCTGTGTTTGAGGCCGATTATATAATTATAAAATAGTTATACACATGATTGAACCAGGATTTTTAGTTAACTACCATAAATCTCCATCACAATCGAGTAAGGAATCATATACCTTCCATCCATCTTTCTGCCGCAAAGAGTGCTCGAGAATAATCATCAAGAAATTATACACAAGATCCTCAATATCTGCAACACTTCCAGAAACTTCTTGCAATTTCGGTGCACTAGTTTTCATACACTAGCAAAACAGCAGATGGCAAAACAATAAAACTTGGATCAAACGCAATGTATCATGCACACGTTTCAACCATTGTTTATCATAAAAATACGCACTTCGTAATTGGACATCAACATTTCAAGCAGCCATTCTGGCCATTCAGGCATTGCTGTTAATATGGCTCGGTTTTCTGAGTGGATGCAGGCAAGGAATAGAATATCCTGCATAAGCCAATGTCAATGTCATGTTAATTAATTAATACATATAAAATTCACCAATAAATATCTATTCAGCAGAAAATATGCAATCTGGAAAGACACTGAAGAATAAGAATATGAAGGTATAACATAAAATTACTGACAGGAAGAGGTGCATCTATGAGCAAATCCATGCATCTCCATCCGGATAGTTCTATTTCAACTTGTGTGATTCAGGAACATGTGAAATCAATTAGTCTTGGTTACCTATGAGCATTCACATTGTACAAAGAATGTGGCAGTATTTTTTCCATCAAGTGATCAGAAGAATCATCAAGGAAAACTCATAAATACATAATTCGGGAAATTTTACCATCCCGTGGTCAATATAAAAGAACTTGACAATAAAATACAATTCATATGTAGATTATGATAGTTTTCAGCCATTAGGTTTGTGTACGAGTTCTCTCACTAGCATGTACATCACCCACCTTCCATTTGCTGGTTTTAGCTGAGTCTACCTTTTCTAGATGCAACGTAAGATTGTCAGCTGTCCCCACATTCAAAAAGTTTAGATACCTCTTTATTGCCTTGCCCTCAAGGATGTCTTAACCTTCCATTCAAAGTGTATGAACACAGTTTCAGATTCTCAAACATAATGGTTTACGGCTTTTCCCAGCCATTTTGTTAAATCATGACCTTGCCTGTTCCAGGATCATGATGGATTGGTAGGTGAGCACTTTATCTATGCCCATGACATATTGCTCCCATTACTACCACACATCTTTACTAGATGGACAGAACATACCACCGTGACAATCCTCACGAGTGGAGACCCCTTTGATGCTAAGCAACTATAGGATAACCATTAGTTGGCTAAACTATATGGCTCAATCCTACAGCCAGAATTGAGTATATAAGTAACACGAAATGACTGCCATCCAGCTGGACAGGCAGGCTTTTGGAAGGGGGGGCACAACTTTGTATCACATATTGACCCTCCGAGCCCTTATCAAGGAGGGCAGAGCCCATAGTAAGAGGATATTGCTGCTTTGTGGATTTCTGACAATCCTTTGACACTGTGCCACTTGCTCGGCTCATGCAATGGGTATGATGATATAGTGCTGATTTCTGACCCTCCCGAGGAACTATAAAGACATCTAAGCGCCTAAAAAGTACTTTGTACGGAAAAAGGATTGTTGATCAACATGGATAAAACTAAAGTGATGGTGTTTAATGCCATTCAAGCATGGGTAACGAGATCAGAACCAGAATTCTTCTTGGAGGAGGAAAAGGTGGCATACACCCACTCCTACACATACCTAGGAGTAACATTTACAAGCCTAGGTTCTCCTTATGAGAGCCTGCTTGTGCCCGACTTTCTCGTGGATATGCAGCCCTTGGTGTTCTCGAGAGAAAATGTGCATATTTGCAGTTCTAAGCGCCATGAACTAAACTATGGTTATTTGATAAACTTGTCACACCAACTCTTCTCTAGGGAGCAGAAACATGGGGACTGAGTCTTAACAAAGCGAATCGAGACCTTTAGCGTCAATGATTTCCCGCATGATAAGGAGCAAAGCATCGGTGCCCCACGATATAATCCGGGCAGAGATGGGAGCGCACCTATAATCACCGAGGCATTGTTACGATCAATGCAGTTATTCATTGTTGGTATGCAGAAATGGAGATATTCATTGTTGGTATGCTGAAATGCAGCAATGGTTCGAGTCACATGGCATGAGTATAGATGCACTACCCCCGTTCCAATATAGCTTGGACTGTCCCCATCTAAATATTACCAAAGCGGAAAAGAATAGAGTGATCCGAACTGATATTATTAACTTGGAAAACAAGATAACATGGATCAGCCCCAAAATATCACTTGGTACGAAGATGGCCCACTATAAGATACACTTCTTACACACATTGGAGGATGGATTCATCATCAGGCCACCTTATATGGACATACGTCTATCCTATGCGCTGCGCAGTGTGATAGGGCAGCTGCAAACTTCATCACACCAGTTACAGATTCAGCTAGGCAGATATACACAAATACCTCTAGAAGAGAGAATTTGTCAATTGTGTCATCACGGAGTGGAATCCGAAGAACACTATGTTTGTCACTGTAGTGTCTTTTATGAAATCAAAGAGAGATACCATTGCCTCTTTAAACAAAGCTTTGGCTCCCTACGCAAGGCAATGGAATATGAGGATCAATGGTGCCTAGGACTTTTCTTGCTAGAACTCAAGAGACACGGGGAAAAGTTGTTGAAGAATACAGCCACACAAGCTCATGCACAAAAAACAATCGCAACTTTCTTTAGCCCCATCAATCCCACTAATGCTACAAGTCAAAACCAGGACATAACAAAGGGGTTACAATTGATCAGGCAATAGCAAGTTGTCGTGCACGTAGACCCCGGCCTCATGGACCACGACCTCATCACCCTTGTCATCGACAAATAAAAGCCATTATCTCCTGCCATGGCAGGTTCTTCCCTTGCTTCAGAGACCTTTCCATCCTGGATCGACCTATGCTACAGATCTTTTGAAGACAGAAGTTACAGTACATCTAACTTGAGAATCTCACAAGTGCCGAAAACCAGTTTCCCTCGTCTCTTTTTATCTTATTTACTTTTATATTTGCAGAGTAATATTTATTTTATTTTGATTTCTTGATTTGTTGTTCTCAAAGACGAGACAACACTTAAGATGTAACCTCTGGTTTGGTCTTATAGGCCATTTTGGTCTCTTAAAAGACGTTAATATTTCTTTCTTTCTTCCATTCTTTCTTTCAGGTTTCCATGAAAACTATGAAGAGTTTTACTTTCTTTCTTTCTTTGCCCAGTTATGTATGTGTTAGCTTCTTAAACCTGGTGCTCTTCTTATGTTCAATAGTTAGTTTCATCCTTCATTTAAGAATCTAACTCATGTCCCGTTTTACTCAATCCTTGCTTGCAATATCTAGATGGATTATTTTTTCAGCTTGCTAATATAATGGAGCTTGACTTTTCCCATGTGGTGAAGTTTTCGAAAGAGAGTATTCTACTTGTGGGAATGGGGTAGTATGGAATTTGAAACCATGGCTGTTGAAATCATTTTCTTCTTCATATTTCCATGGTATAAAGAAGACATTGGTGTTTCTCATAACTATTGATACAATAGCAAGGATTCCAAAGGTTTTCCTCGCTCCTAGAAGCCCACAGAGACGGAGTTGATGTTCCCATATCCATACATAAATAGTTAAAGCAAATAAATAATAACTCATATATATTAAATTTATTATGGTACCTCACAAATGCAAAGCCTCTCTACAGCTGAAGGATGAGCACATTCTTAGCCAGATCACATTCACAATTGCTCTCGGAGCTGTGAAGATGGTTACTAATATTTTTGAAATTGTCCTGATTCTATGAACCCAAAAGCCTAATGCCTTGAACTCAAAACAAACAAAAAATGTAGCAAAATAGGCAGCTCATAAGAAAGTGCTAAGATCAAATAAGATCACATAAAAACAAGGAAAGGAGAAAGGGGTGAACACGTTAGTCTTGCTATCATAACATAGCAGTGCTGCGCAAACATGAAGTACAAACTTCAGCACTGTAGGTCCTATCGAACATATTTGACAAAATAAAAACATGGCAATGGGAGGAACATCAACACGCTAGTTTCTGTCTATCAGTAAGCATGAATTGCCAAATTTATTTTCACATAAATCTTATATGAAACATTAAAATAGGAAAAGAAATTGCCATCCTCAAAATAGGAGCAATTTTACTAATCAGCTTGCAAACTAAAGTGCTTACTTGTAATGCTCTGATTTGTAAAGTTTTGGGTCCAAAAGGAAGCACACGAAAAAGCACTGCCAGGAGTTGCGTGTGCTCAAAACTATGGAATGAATCATAAAGGTTCAGATTAACATCAGATGACAATGTGCCTGCCTGAATAGAGAAAAGACAAGTTTGTTAAGAATAAAAAAGGAACAGCTAAAATCATTTCTTTAACCAGAATAGTGAGACATGTTTCACCTCAGACCGAATAGCTGCTGCTAATAAAGCCTCATAGACACTATTTGTAAGAAGCCTTTTCGGAGCTGCTTGAAAAGCCTTTTGCAAAGCATAAAGTAGCCAAACACTGGAATCAATGCTTGTGCTTGGTATATGATCTCCAAGAGTTGCAGCTGAAGGTATCAGTGGTGCATTGGCAGACCACAATAATGAAGCCATTGAAGAAAGCTTCAAATGATCGCCAGATATAAGAGCACCTATCACGCTGATAATACCAACAACTATTCCATCCCCACTGTCAATATTTCTGAAATTATTCTTTGCATTGTCGGCAGTTATCGATAACCCTATGCCGCCTAAATTTCTCCCATTCAACACACCTGTGAATCGACCCCCAGGATCCAAAGATTCAGATCGTGAAATGCTGTGAGATACATTTGGTGGTGCACTGGCAGCTCCATCAGGCTGAGAGCCATTAGTATCTTGGTCACTATGTACTTCACTAGTCCCAATTGATGCAGTTTCCCCGTTTCTATCACTGCCATCTTGTGCCTCCTTTTCATTATTCTCTTTTGCATAATGAGGAGTCTCTCCACTTTCATATTCCCGTTGCAGAAGTGTCAATAACATTTCAATGCCACCATAATGAAGAAGAAGTATTTGGTTGAACTACTAATCTGTAAAGGAGGTGTAGAACACGAGCAACCTGTAAAATATGTGATCATTTCAGCATACAGTTTAAAAAAAACAGAGTTTGAATGAACAGCTAAGAAGCATTGAAAATATAAGAAAAAAATCTGTGATTAGCAGAGGAAAGGCCATCTAAAGCATTTCACAACAGTTAGAACTTGAATATATCACAATCAGACTGTAGAAGATCACCAAATAAGAAAATAAAAAATGTACACACAAAACCTATGAGTGCAAGCTATGCCTATTCAATTCCCAACTCAATGCCTTTTACAGATCCTAATTTAGATATTCTTTATGTATAATATTGCATTCAATTCAGCTAGGTGTAGATAATATCTTTTAAATTGTCTGTGCAAGCCAAGATTTGCAGTGCACCATATCAATCTTTTTATAACTGAGGTAGCAGCTGATCTGTTGAGAAAGAGAAATCTCAGACTTATTAAGCTCTCCAAGGCAATGGTCACAACCATAACCAAAACTGTATAACAATATTATCTGAAAATAGCTATTGGTGAAAGAAATTTGCAGCAGAGAGATGTTGAAAAGAGTATTCCAAGTAGACAGGTCAAATACCATTGCTTGTTTGGCGGATCAATAGCTAACGCCATTACAAATATGATTAGAGAACTAGTCATTTAACATTATTAAAAGACACAAATACAGATTTCTGGGATAACACATAATTTATAAGCTTCACAGATTGCAATGCATTTAGCATACTTTGCAATGCACTGGGCTTACATTCATTGTACCAATAGGCATAATCTTCTGAATCACAAAAAAACACGCATGGCTGTACAGGCAGGTCTGGAACCCAAATGCTGTAACAAAACTATGACGAGATGTCGTAAAACTACAAAGCAATACTTGAAAGGATAGCCTTCAAAGAACAGGTCATACATAGACAAATCAAAACTGGCGAGTGGTGAGAGGAAAGCATCAAGAACTGTTACCAAAACAGAGGGCCAAAGATAAGGCAGAAAGCACCAAGAATGGTTGCAGAACTCAACCAGTGGAGGAGCTATTGCAGGAAATTATGCATAAATACAAAGAGATTGTCCCTGAAAGATTTCTTGATTTGAATTGTTTGAATTTCTCAGGCTCCTCACAGACATGGGGAGCTTCTTTGGAGAAAACATCCCCTATTTCTTTTGGATATAGGCTGATCTATTGAAGGACATTATCCCCAATTTGGACCAAATTCAGGGGTGATCCAGTTTTCATTAGAATAAGGACTATATTTATTTGTTTTATCAGTAGACGTCACTATTTATTACTTCAGTTGATTCCAGCATGATTGATATTATATAGCTTGTATACCAAGTTAAAGTATAATATTTATGAATTTATTAATTTTAAGGGTATGAACAAAAACCACTAGATCTCCTTTTCTGTTTCTCTTTATTGCCAACTCAGAAACTTATTAATTTTTAGATAAGTTCTATCTATCCGAAAACATCTTTGATGCAAAAATAAAGAGGAATAATACACATCTCGAGAAAAATAAAACAAATTGTCAATGATTACCTGATTTGGTTGTGGACAGTCCAGCAAAAACTTCACCAATACTTGCACATCTGTACTGGCAACAGCTCCCTGGGAAGTCCCTAATAGTAGCTCCACAATAACCAGTAGTTCATCAATCAAAGCATTTAGCTCTCCCACTGGTCTAGGGTGTGTCCCACCTGCAAACAAATGCAAGGAATCCGATTCTGGAACAACCCAGTAGCACTTCCGGCATCCATCAAGCAGCATCTGCACTGCGTTTGCTTCTCGCATGGTTGCAGATTCTGTAAAAACCATGTCAGCCAGGGAGGACAATAACTTCTTTTGGAGACCATATGAGCAACGGCTCCATAACTTCAGGTCTAGCAATAGTTTACTGAACAGTGGAACCTTTAGATTGTCATTGAATTTTGGGGCCTGTGCTAGTAGCACAACAGCAGCAACCAGCTCTTCATTTCTCGCATCAGGTCTTTCAATGACACTTGAATGTTTTTCAGAAATCGGCACACAAAGAAGGTGTGCGAGTATTTGTGCAAGCAATTGTGGTGCATGCCATCTAAGCAACTCTTCAGCATTTCCAGGATGCTGCAATGACAGAGATAAGATTCGTAAAATGGGTGCTGCAAGGACTGCAGCCTTAGATGATACATGAGGATTGACAATTATAGGTTCCATGGTGTCTTTGTCAACTCCCCCGATTGCCAATGGAAGCAATGATAATGGACCCCCTTCCCCTCTTGCCCATATTGTTTCTACAGGGCGAATCCTCGCTGCAATATGCACGTGGCCTAGAACTTCTGCAGGCCTCCTATGTGTGCCTGAATTTAACATAATTTGTATCAGCTACAAATTACAAATAAAAGGTGCGCTTTTATCATTAAATTTGAGAGAGAATTACTACCTGCTGCACCTGCTGGAGATGCATCTGGACATGAGTGCCCCACTAGAAGTTTGGGATGATAAAGTAAATGCAGTGAGGGCTCTAATTCCATGTCTAAAGTCACAGATTCCTCAGCTGCCATCATCGCCACTTCATTAAGTGAGAAACTAGGAGATCCAGCTCCAAAACCAAACGCAGGGACAACATCACCTCCTCTTGCCGCTAACCTAGCCATTTTTTCTTCACCAATTGGCTCTCTGAAAATGTAAACAGGCCCCATCTCCGCAAATAATGGGCACAGCCTCCTTCGTCTCTGAAGGCCAGCCATTGTAGGTGGAGGATTGGTACCAATGCAGCAAAAGGCTAGCGGTTTTGACACTCGGGGAAACTCAAATGGACGGGAATCACATAGATGGCCATCCACATATAGCTTCACTTCACTTTCTGCTTTTCCTAGAATGCTTTGTCGATGGACGTGCTCTATTCCAATGAAGTACCAATGTCGAGGCTTAAAATTGTATGTAAAATGCAAAGAAGCCTTCTTGCCTTTCATGCTTGCACTCTCAACCACTAAAAACTGGCTATGGAAGTATGCTTCGAGGCCCTGGTTATCTGCTGAAAGAAAGCTAAAAAGCCTTGGCATGTGTGCAGTACCCTCTCCAGCAAGAGCACTTGCAGCAGCTGCTGCAGACATAGCTGAAGATTTTCCAGACTTGGCCACAGCTGCAGCAGCAATTGCTGCTGCTGTTGTCGCAGCATGTACTGTATCAGCAAAAGACTCAATATAAAGCCAAGTCGCAAAGGCATATCCATTCACAAAAGGCCATTTGCTTTCACCAGGACCTAGCAACCCTGAGCTTTCCCCATCGAACTCAAACGTGTGAGATGGTCCTTTGGTTTCCTCCCCCGTCAATGCCCTTTCCAATGGGAGAATAAGGGAAAGTGACCTACCATCAGAAGTAGCATTTGCAATTGCTCGAAGCCATTCTTGAAGATCCGAACCGGTAAGGCAATGTGACCCTAAGATTGTCAATAACTCGAGAAGTGGTTTGGCATCCCACTTCTCATTCAGCCATAGGCTTGTCTTTGTGCCATTTGCAGTGGCAATGCTTTGAGCTGCTGCAAGAAGCACTTGAAGAAGACCCGCAGAAGAGCACATGGATCTATTCCGAGTACAAGACTTTAAAATAAAAGCTAATCCTCTCACCATTCGTGTTCTTGGACTCGGTTCATTCTGCGAAACATCTCTTGAAGGAAGCCAAGGAATAAGCTTCCCAGCAGCTAAAGCAGCTCCAACACTAAGCATCATCCTTGGAGAACTGTCAGATTTTTCATCATATTGCCCATCAGGAGCACCCATCTTTGCTAACAAGATCTCCACCACAAGTTTTGAAGTGTGATATGTCAATCTCTCTTCGTCAAGCTGCTCTTCTTCTGATATGATGCTTCTCAATTTGTCTAGACTGCTAGGGTCAGATCCCTGAATTGCTGAATCTATCAAATGGATGAGTTCTGCGGACGCATTTGGAAGCATTGCCTTGCCTTTGTGAAGTAGTGGCGAACCTAGTGGTGAAGGGAAAGATGAGTTGTCAAAAGATAAAAACTTATGATTTTTATGGGCTATAAGACTGTCATCTAGGTTCCGATCAGCATGGTTCGAGAAAGCTGGTGTTAACACATTACTTTCATCTATATTCTCAACATTAGGGTTCTGTTTTTCACTGCTTTTTCCAGGAGATCTGGGCTCTTTATCATGTCCAAAAGTGCCAAAGCCAATCCTCTCTAACAGAGAAGATGTGGTTGAAGTTGTGCTTGTTGTTTGAGGATCTCGCAAAGAAACCTGGAAAAACTCGTTATCTTGTTCACTTTCTTGCTCAGTATTTGGAGGAGATACTTGCGATTTCTCAATGGGTGAGGTCACCCAAACACTCTGGTCTGAAGAGGTGGCACCTAATGCTATATATTTCACTTCAAAAGGCTCATCAAATCCATTGGGATCTTTAATGAAATTGTCATTTAGATTAGTTCTTCTTTCTCTTTCATTATGCTCCTCGAATGTGTGAGACATTATTGATTTATCTATCACATCAATAGAGCTGGGAAACTCCTCGTCAGACCTTTCTTCCAAATCCGATATCGAACTCAGAGTTATAGGGTCAGGTGAAGTACAAACAGCCTGATCAACAAAGGAAGAATCGCGTGATGCTACAATCACTGATTTAACTTCTTCCGAAGTGATAAGATGTTTATGTTCTAAGACATCGCCATCATTCCCAGATGTTCCTGCAATTTTGATAATGGAATTATTCTCTTCAGAAGTCACGGGATCCTTATATTCCAAGTCATTGCCATGGCTATCTCTTCTATGTGTTCCTCTCTCTTTAACTGATTGGATTTCTTCAGAAGTGACAACATCCAAGCTATCATCGTGGCTCTCTCTTCTGGCGGATCCTGCACTTCCTTCAACTGATAGGGCTACTCCATAAGTTACTGGATCCTCACCATCTATGTCTTGTGCGCTCAATCCATAGCTATGGTTATCTCTTCCACTCATTCCTGCATTCTCTTCAGTGGATTTGACCATTTCAACTGATATTAACTCTTCACTTGATGATTTTATCTCTTCAAAAGCAGGAGGGTTCTTATGTTCGAAGACTACTCTGTCCAAGCTATTTTTTCCCGTTGTTCCTGTAAAATCTTTTTTGTCGAGTATCTCTCTAAAATCCTTAAACCCTGTTGAAGAAGATCCATCATCCAGCATTTTTATTTGATGGTTCTCATCGATAATTCTGGTTTCAGTGGATGAGACACTGTCAAATGAATCCGAATCTGATGGAAACTGGGTTCCTTTCAAGCTCTGAGAAACTCCAATCTCAAAGCCATCTTTACTTTTTCCTGAATCAAGATTCTCTGGTTCATCTGCCTTGACATAGCCATCATCCTTCTCATCCATCGCTAGATGAGTGATAACACCCTAAATGCAGATCCTTGATCCTTTATTTTAAAAGCTTCAAATCAATTACAGATCCTCAAATTGCGAATTGAGTTTATGGTCATCAAGCATCACCATACAAAATTAAGAATTTTTGCAGAGAAATCAGGTACCTTAATCAAAGAAATCCATGACATTTGTATTTCGATGCCCATTTCTCTGCCATTGATAGATGAGCAATCAAAACCTACACCTGGATCGTCGATGCTTCATTCAGAAGCTTCCAATCTCAGGTGGGCTCTGGCAACTGAGCTTGAATATAACAAAAGGAAACAAATTATCTGGACAAATCGTATATATCTTGAATAGAAAATGCTAAGAATAGCAGAAAAAATAAATAAATTACGTAGAGAATAAATGTGAGTTTATCAGAATTATATAAAATCTGCAAAACTCTTACCCCTAACCTTTGATCCTTCATTCATGAACTTTAAATCCCAATTGAGCTACACTAATAGAGCTTGAGCATCATGATAAGAAACGAATTACACACGGAAATCAGATATACTTGAATCAAAACACACCTAACAGAAATACATTAATGTAAGGAGGTGCAACAGTTTTCAATAAAATTCCAACAAAAGGGAACAAAGGCAAATCTGTACCAGAACCTAAATGCAGACCCATAATCTTTAATTCAAGGATGCTGCTATAGCTATAGATTTTAAACATAGAAAAAACAATATATGCATATATATATATATATATGTATGTATGTATACGGACACAGAAATCAGATATACCTATATCCAAACTGTTGGGGAGCTTGATATACCCAAAACTTAAAAAAGAGCGAGGAAGGAAGAAATGGGTGATGCAAAGACGGATCTGAGGGGGGGGGAGGAAGAGAGAGGGAAGAAGAATAGAAAGACAGAGAGATCTGGCAATGGATGGGGAGGAAGCTCGAGGATCTCGTTGTTGTTGTTGTTGTTATTGGGGGAAGAGGCAGGGGGGGGAGTGAGAAGAAGGAATGGGACTAGAAATGGAAAGTAAGGTTTTGGGCAGAGTCAGAGACAGAGACAGAGACCACGTTTGTGGGTCATGCCCAATGCAAAATCACACACGACCTTCCTTCCTTCCTTCCTTAGTCGTAAAAGGAAGAAAAGGAAAGAAAAGGCCTTCTTCTTCTTCTTCTTCTTCCAAAATGAAGCTACTTTCCCATTAGTTAGGAAGGATTATTACAAAGAGATTGTACAAGGAGGCTTATACACAAATCGGGGAATCTCCCTCCGATCAAGTTCAAGAAAATGAGACTACTTACCTCGCCTTTCAGACTGACTACTTGATGTAAGTAGATACCTATAGCTAAAAACGGTGCCTTTCAGTGATGGCTAGTACGAGACACCTCCTGGGGTCGACAGCGGAGGGAGTGTGTGGTAAGTGAGCCGGAAACAGCCAACATGGGGGCTGGTAGTTCCACCTCGGGCCACTTCCTCCTTGTGTCACCATAGGCGTGTTCCGCCATTTCTGCCAAAAGCGCAAATGGACAGTAACCACGTCATTGGAATGGCTACAAACCTCGTCCAATTGCCCTTGTAAGCAGCTGATCAGCGCAAACCATATGTCCATTATCACTTCCTCCAGGGGTCGCACCAGATCCTGAAAGACCTTTAGGCAACGCGCTTTCCATACATACCACAGGGTGAAGCCTACGATCAGCATCCAAATGTCCGAGAACCTAGGGGGTACGAACTGCAAGCCTCTCTCAAATCGAATCTTGGCAAATTTGCCTCTCATGCATACGTAGCACCAACTATCCGCATTGAGGGTGTCTGTCCACCTATCAACGGAGTGATCAAGCCATGTCACAGCACTCCACGATGTTGTTCCTTCCACTTCACATGTCGCAAGGAGGCGAGTCACTCTATCCCATACCTTTTGAGCTTGAGGGCAATCCCACAGACAATGCCTCAGAGTCTCAATATATTAGAGATCTAGGTACTAAAGTAAGCTTAAGATAAGGATAAACTAATGATAGATAGAAAGGAGAAAGAGAAAGAAGGGTGTCGATCCACCCGACCACCCCCAAGCGAAGGGATCGAGATGGACTCGAGCCTCGATCGGCGTCCCATACCACTGCCATGGCGTCGAGTCGTACCTGGTGTTGGCGCGCTCGCTACAAGAGTTGACCCACCACAAGAGCAGAGTCTCGATGTAGTCAAAAGATGATCAAATGAGGGTAGTTAGGCCTCTTATTTATAGCGATACCCAAGGCTCCCAGGCAAGTTCACACTTGACCTAATGGGTTGTCTCAATCCCGAGGATTAAAAGTAATCCTCCCCTTCTTTACACTCTCGTTTAACCCTCACACTTATCCACATGTATAGAATACTACGGTAAATTCTCACCACGGGATATTAAATGGTCATGCCCGTAACATACTCCCCTTCTTTAAAACATTGCACTCTTGCAATGGAAAGTTAGGGAAGTTTGTTCTTAGAGTATTCTCGCGTTCCCATGTGGCATCTTTGATAGATTTGTCCATCCATTTAATTTTAAATTCTCGGATTTCTTTTGTACATAACTTTTTTGTTTTAACATCGAGAATTCTTTCTAGTACATGTGGTTTCAAAGATAAATCTTCAGAAGTAACCAAACTTTCAGTTATAACTGTGTTGTCGCTAGAACCTAGAAGTTCTTTTAGACGACTCACATGGAAGACTGGATGAATTCCTACACCATCGGGAAGAGCGAGACGATAGGCTGATGACCCAATGCGTTTGAGGACTGTAAAAGGTCCACAAAACCGTGGGGCTAACTTAGCGCACTTACCTATAGACAATGTCTTAGAATTGTGAGGTACACGTAAAAATACCTTCTGTCCAAGGTTGAATACACGAGGTTGCCTATGATGGTCGGCATAAAAACGGGCTCTATCTTGAGCAGTTTTTATATTATCTCGTGCAATATGCAACATATCTTGCATATCCCAAAGAAAGTTTTG